>NC_056750.1:48135463-48260463 GCF_019279795.1 Protopterus annectens
ATTCCAAGTCAGACTTTCCCGGTAAACAAATGTTAAATAAATAACTCTGAATCTCTTCTTTTCTGTAACCTTTTTTTAAAACAAAAAACAACATTATAAAATCATCACATATGACATAGGCAATCATTTATTTACATAAATGAAAACAAACCATATTGGCAAAATTTTAGTTGCAAATATATATAACAAACTATATTTACAGTTTTAGTTGCAAACATTATACATCACTTATAATCTATCCAGTCATTGTCAGCCAAACATTACATAACTCATTCAAGTCATGCCTTCTTTTAAACCTTGTTCCTTCTCTATATGTATTCTTCCCACAATTTCCATTTTTTTCTGTGTAATTTGTGCCTACCCTCTTCTAAAGATCCCAATTCCAGTTGTTTTATCTCTATTACTATATTCACTACTTCTAATAAAGTTGGTTTAAGTTGGTTTAGACTTTGATTTCCATTTTCTAGTAATTGCCTTTTTGCCAGCCACCATAATTAGACTCAGCAAGACCTTAGCACATCCACACAATTCTGATTCTGTATCATAGCTCAGAAAATCATTTCCTTAGTTACACCAATTTGCTCACCCTGTTTCTGATAGAGTAGGAAATGGGCAGCAGCCACAAATGCAGAAGCAGTGTGGTGAATACAGTAAAAAATAAACAGGCAAACCAAAGTGTTCTTCCACAAGAAGCAGTCACTTTAATACGATAAAATCACCAGAGTCTGGTGATTTTATCGTATTAAAGTGACTGCTTCTTGCGCAAGAACACGTTGGTTTGCCTGTTTATTTTTTTCTGATGGAGTAGCCTGCAGGGAATCCTTAAAGTCTGCCAACTCATTCCCAATTACCTCTTTCTTCTCCATCACACCTCCAACATTTGCTGTTTCCCTGAGGAAAATTTCTTTGGTGTCCACTTGGGGTATAAAAATACCTATGCAAATGCTTCCATGCAAAGATCCTAACTCTTCTAGACTTTGTTGCATGTTTGGGAGTCATACATATATCCCCATTGTTTCTTTGTGAATTGCTTATTCAGTCTCTCTTCCCAATTCTTTCTAACCTCCTCTGATTGATTTTTAATAGTTATCATGCAATATCTTGTATGCCTTACTAATTATTCCTTTTTTAACAGCTGTTTCTGTTCTAGATTCTACTAAAAACTCTACCAGTGCTGGTCTTTCACTTAAGATCCCCCTGTTTCTTTCTCTTTGCCTCTACTCTGATATCAATCCTTCATAGGAAGTGAATCGGGTGGAGCCTAATGCCTAACTGATAGCAGCAAGTTTTTGAGCTCCTTATATTTATACTAGAAATAACAGGAAAATCTTATTAATACTAAGTAATTTTTGATAAATCTTATATGTGAAACTATTAACAATAGAATTAGCAACTTTGGAGAAGAAATTCCGAAATTTTCCTGTCAAAAAAACATGAAGACTAACAAAGCTGTCTAGTAATGAGTAACTCTAAGAATTCTCACTCAGACTCTTCTCTGAAGAAAGAAATCCAACTGATATCAACTACTCTTCAAGACTTATCTCTGAAGATGGACAGGTTTACTGAAAACCTAGAAAACCTTAAAGATAGTTGCCAAAAACAAACTGAAGTCTTTAAGGAAATTCTGCAGCAGCAACAATTAAAAATAACTGACATTGAGTCATCTCTAAATGATATTGATGGAAGGCTAAAAGAAGAAGAGCTTCATAGTGAATTTCTATTACAACAGAATACTTGGCTAATAAATAAAATAGATGATATGGAGAATAGGGAAAGAAGAACAAACATAAGAATTTTTGGAGTCCCGGAGAAGACCGAGGGGGAAGACATCATTTCATTCTTGAATTCATGGCTACCTGAAATCTTAGGACTGAAGGAAGGCTTGTCATATGGAATCAAAAGAGCACACAGAGCCATCGGAAAACCACTTTCTGCCTCAACTAAATCTTTTCCAAGATCTATAGTGGTTAAATTTCTGTCATTTATGGACAAAGAACTGATATTGAGAACTGCATGGAGGAAAAACCCAGTCATTTACAAGCTATCCCAAATAAGATTTGATAATGACTATTCACCAAGACTCTTGGAACTAAGAAAGAAAACATGGCCCTTAGTGAAATTCTTAAAACAAAACAAAATAAAGGCACAGCTTGCATATCCTGCCAAAATTAGAATTGAGCATAGTAATGACATGAGATCATTCAACACCATTGAAGAAGCCACTTCCTTCATTAAAATCAACAATATAATCCTACTACCAGATGAAATGGACTGGTCAAATTCAACCTCCTTAAAGAGAACCTCGGGAAAAACACTTGGACTGATGTGAGGAAAAAACAAAAACTGATGTTAAGAACATTGATGAATCAATTTCTCTCAAAGCATTAACTAAGGTATGATTCTTATACATAGCCTTAATTTCATTACACTTCAGTCACATAATTAGTTTTCTCTTTATTTAGGAAGTATCATAATCTGTATGTTAACATATTAATATGGTAGTGGTTTGATAGAATCTTCAGATGCTAGAGTTGTGTTTTTTTTTGTTTGTTCCAGCTTTCTTTAGTTAAACTCTCACAAGAGTATTAGCATTTAAATGAAAGGCCACTATTATTATAAAGTTATTAACATATTGATTAATAGTTACTGTGCAAAATTCTTTATAGTCTGTCTAAAAAAAAGGGCATTCCTTGAATATTTCTTCAGGAATATGTGAGAGCGTTGTTTAGAGTAAGAAGGAAGGAATGGTAAGAAAAAAAAAAGGCAGAAAATCGCCTTCTAGCGTTTCAACATTCTAATTGACAGTTGGAGACTATTATTGCTCCATAGTATACCCTCGAGCTTTCTAGTCAGTTTTTTACCTCATATCTTCACTAACATAGCCCAGCATTCCATTAAAAGTTAAGAAACATGTCTATAAGCTGAGGCTTGTAGAACACTGCATTAGTTTTTTTGCAGAGTCTTTTTTGTCAGTTAGAACATTCAATGAAAATACTAACTGTGACCTGACTTCTTAGCCCCTTTATGTTTTAATCTGTTCACCAGAAGCTGAGTAGTTCAAGAATTGAGTAGATTTTAGCAAAAGTACGAACAGGTAAATGTATAACATATAAAGAAAAAGTATGCTACGCATGTTTAAAATAAAGGGGAAAAAAATATATATATATAGATATATATATATATATATATATATATATATATATATAAATAAATAAAAATGCCCATTTAGTTACTTTCTTCTTGTTGGGAAATACCAAAAGTGTGGCAGTGTAGTTAACTAATGCAAGCAAATACATAAATTCAGTTTTCAACTGCGCTATGTCTGTTAAAAGTGAGATAAAATCCCAACTAATCATTGTAGTGGAGCTGCCAGATTGTATCCATGATTAGTTACTGACTGTAGCTCAGGGTTTGATTTTGATAGCTCCCATTTTCTTACTGTGTGACTCTGAACTTCTTATTTAGACTGTGTTTGGGTCATCCATGTAAAAGGGCATTTTAGGTCAGGTAAGGTTACCCACTTATCAATTAAAAAATGCCTATAAATGCAGTACCTGACAGGAATGATACATGCATACTTCTGCATATTCCGCTTTTAGATGCCTACAAGCATCCGAATGCAGTAATGAACAGTTGGTAGTATATCACCTCTTTACCTGTTTTTGTCTCTCATATGGGTAATTTAATTTCCTTTACAGCTTAATAACCTAGAGCAAGCTAATTGATGAGAGTTTTATCAGTTTTGGCAGTTAGTGCTAATTTTAGCAATGACTGAATTTGCTTTGTTTGTAACCTATACTGCAAGTATTTAGTAAATAGTGTTAGTATCGTGAGCTGTATAATGGACTAGCATTAACCTGCAGCAATGTGGAACTGACTTTGTTATTTTGGTATTTTAAATTTCACTTACACGGACCTTAAAATTGAATTAGTAAAACACCAATAATATAAAATAAAGCTATAATCAAAACATCCTGCAATTGGGAAACATGTCTATTTACGTAACAATATTTGCTATGTGCATTCTCTGCAGTTATAAGTGCAGTGCTAACTTCTATGTATAAATTGTATTATTTTTGAAGATAAGCACAATCTGCTGTATTTACCCTTCACCTTAACAGTTAATGGGTACACCACTATGCCATAAATGCTCACGGTGATTCCCAATGATACAGTAACATCAACAGTTTTTTTTTCCCTTTTATGTCACAGATGGGGAAAAACAGGAAAGGAAATATGGTAGGGTCAAATGTAATTTATGTGCACACTATACATTTTTTGGGAGACACTATGACACATCCATGAGCTGCTCTTATAAAGTTTTAGAGAAATGTTTACATAAACAGTACACTATGTATGTATTTGGGTCTCTCCTCATTTGTTGAACTTGTGTTTTGTTGGGTGTTAGTTGGTTGAGATTGACTTCTTGAAAGTATGAAATTTGGTTTTCATTTATTGGAAACAGTAACAGTGTTATGTATGGTGTGGGAAGGTAATGTGCAAGTCTATAGTAATAACATACCTCCTCACACCATACCTGATAGAAGTGTTAGCAGAACTTATACTAGGTATAGTAATAAGCAGGATATAGTCAACCACTACACAGCATTTTAGATTTAACGGCACTTCAGTAATGATCAGTAAATCTATGCTTGTCTCACTGCAAGGCAATATTGGAGTTGCTATATATAATTACTTTAGTTTTATACAAATTACTAGAGAATATTAGCAGCTTTAAAATAGTAGGTTTATTAGTGTTTAGTTATTTAACGGGTTTAGGGGTTGAGGTGCTTTTACCCTCAGCGTAGTGTTCTTGACTGTTTTGATATTGGATTGGACATGGGTTTGGTGAATGAGGTGAGACCCATGTATTCATGTATTTATGTATTCATGGATTCTTTGTGACATGCACATGTTATTTCAAATCATTAACTGTATTAAGATGTGTTACAACAAGTATTGAACAATCTTGAGTCCTGTTACTGAATATTCAACAACCCCAAGTCTGAAATGTTGTGTACTCCCATCACACTCCTAAAAACTTCATAAATAATATAGTTAAATGATATAGGTACTCTTCACTAATTGCTGTAAGATTTAGTGATAAGAATTAAGAATATTCATTCACAATATTCACGCATCTATTGATGGGCCACTTAATCTACTAATAAGGTTAATAAGGTCAGTAAATAGGCATCTTCCAGCAGTAACAAGGTACCAACCCTTTCAAGAGTGCTCACACAAATTCTCAATTATATTGCACACATTTTAGGTAACCCATTAAGATTATTTAATATTTATGTGTGTTTATATGTGAAAATGTTTTGGTGTAGATATAGGAGTATATTTATACATATGTACACAGAGAGGCTATATAGAATTTACTTAGAATAGTAACTAAGGAAGAATTAAAAAAGAGGACTAGTCCTTATAAGATAGTAATACTATCTGTCACACTAATAACCTGTTTTAAATGTGAAGTTCAACAAAATAAATGCAAATATAATCTAAATGTATATATTATTATGCATTTTATCTCTGTTAAGAGAAGGTCAACTGACATACTTCATGTAACATAACCACATTTATGGAGGGAAGATAAGCTGAAATATTTACTTCAGCTGTAATAGATATCTACTTAGAACATTCATTAAAAAAGTAACATTATCTCTAGTATAAGTACAAACTTCTAGTAAAAGATTAATTACTTTATTGAGTGGATTTCTCAAGGAACATAGTACTAATGCATGATACACTCTTTCATCAAATATTAATATTTTAAGATATCTTCAGGATCCAATTAATGGAGCTCAACTTTGAATATCCTTTTCCATGCGATTGTCGACGTTGAGGGAAAATCTGTTTGATCTTATCAGATCAATCAGATTAGAAGTGCTGTGCACTTCATGTTTGTGGAACTATGTAGTAAAGTTATTTTTCAGTCAATTAAAGTATGTTGTTACAATATTTTTCACTTTTTATTTTTTTCAGTGGCCCAAACTGAAACATTTGTTAAACTATCAAAGAAACAGTTTTGTTCATTTCAGTGTTCTTCTTAGAGAAAGAGGGAAAATTAACATATATGTTTTCACAGGTCCTCATAAATATTAGTTCTTTACCAATGTATTTTTTAAAATTATAATATAATATCCTATAGAAATGACAGACATAACATTGTTGTCTTTAAATGTCAATGGCTTAAATAATACTATAAAAGATCAAATTTACTACGATATCTAAAATTACAGAGAGCAAGTTATATTTCTACAGGAATCCCACTTTAAAACTGATGACAACTTCACCTGGATACCTAATAACTACTTAATTCTCTCTCACTCCTCATATTAAAAAAAAAACTAGGGCAGCTTTAATTTTATGGAAGAAAAGTGTAACTAACCCACAAATTATTTACAACTATGAGGATAAAGAAGGGTTACTTTCAATTGTAATAATACAATTTCAGAATAGAATTTGGACACTGGTAAATGTGTATTGGATTCCTGGAATAGGACTATCTACAGTTAAAAAGCAGATAGAGCTAATTAATAGGGTAAATAAAGGTATTCTAATAGTAGGAGGAGACTTTAACTGTATTCTAGATAGTTCTGAGACAACCAACAAGAGGAACCCTTCCACAGGTAAATACCTTAAGAAATGGACAGAAAACTTAAAATTAATTGATACATTTAGTTTCAAAGAATCTAACTCATTATTATACTCACATAGTGATTATCGTTTTAATACTAAAACAAGAAGAGATAAAATGTTTATATCCCCAGACTTAAATAGGAAGATAATAAAATTTTCTATCATCCCATGCCCACTCTCTGATCATAATGCCCTAATCCTTAAATTGCAAATAGATTTTAAAAGACTAAATTTTGCCTCAAGAATACCAACTTACATCACTAAATTAAAACAATTTAAACCATGGCTAGACTCTGAAATTCAATATTTTTTAGAAATAAATTCTACTGATGATCTAAAGAATATAATAATATGGGACACTCTAAAGGCCTTCTTATATGGTAGGATCATATCTTGGTTTAAAAACAAAACAAAAGCATGGGAATCAGAATTGCACAGTATCCAAAAACAAATAACAGAAATTAATACAAATACTTAAGAATTCCCAGGTAATAAAAAAAAAAAAGAAATTGAAGATTTAAATAAAAATATAATGAAATTTTAACTCATAAGACTAATTTGGCTTTGGAAAACTAAAATTTAGTTCACTCTCAACATCTCCAAAACACTTACATAACTTAGCAATGAGAATAAAGAAGCAAAATATAGAAAGCAATATTACAAATATTATACATGAAGGAAAAGGTAATAAAAAGTATCAGACATAAATGATATCCTAGAAGTTTTAAATTTCATTATACTAATCATTTTGGAAACAATAAAGACAATACTATTTTAATAGAGTCAAAATTAGCAATCCTATAATAAATAGATTACCTGAAAAATTAAAAATTGATATTGAAAACGATTTCCCTCAAGGAAATAAATGACAAAATTAAGGAGAGTAAAAATAATAAAGCCCCAGGAATAGATGGAATAATAATGGAATTATACAAGATATTCCCAAATTCTACAATTTCTTTACTTCATAAGTCTCTAAATGAAATTCAAGCTCAAAACATAATTCCACCTTCCTGGCGATATTCATTAATTACTCCAATAAAAAAAGAGAACAAGGACCCCTCCCATTGTAGCTCTTATAGACCGATTTCTCTACTTAATAACGATTACAAATTGTTTATGTCAATATTAGTCAATAGAATTAAAAAATCCTTGACTCAAATCATAAATGAGGACCAAACAGGCTTCATCTATGGCAGACATGCTTATGACAATATACAAAGAATCCTAACCATTATTGAAATATTAAATAGAGATAATATAGAGGCTCTCATAATCACGCTAGATATAGAAAAAGCATTTGATTCAGTGAATTGGGACTACTTATTTAGAATTCTAGAACTTTTGAGTTTCCTCTAAATTTTATTAATATGATAAAGAATATATATAAAGATAATTTGGCCTATGTAAAATTAGGTCCATTTACATCAGAAGCTTTCAAAATAACTAAAGGCACTAAACAAGGTTGTCCTATGCCTCCCATTCTTTTGCCTTATCAATAGAGCTATTTGCAATTACAATACAGTGACTCAAAAATTGAAGGCTTAAGTATTCATAATAAATTTAACTCCAAGGTTATGTTGTTTGCCGATGATATACTACTAACTTTATCACCAAATAATGAATCTCTTCATGAACTAGAAATGCAAGTGGAAATTTTTTCTAAATTCTGGCCTTTGTTTTAATAAATCTAAATCAAAACATATTTTATTTAACAGAAAGGGGGACTATCACTTGAGTAGATATCATATACTTGGAGAAAAAGTCTCTACTTTAGAATATCTAGGAATTATTATATCTGATAAAATAGATACTACTCTGACACTAAACTATAATAAAATTTTAAACTCAATAAGAACACGTACAGAAAATTGGAATAAATTGATTCTAAAATTTGAGGACAGATTGCAGCTAATAAAAATGATTCTTCTACCACAAATAAATTATATAGCACTAGCAATACCTATAATTCCAAATAAAAAATTCTGAAAGAAATTAGCAAAGCCTATTATGTTTTCTTTGGTATCCAAAAGGAATAGAATTGCTTTTTCTCATCACATTAGACCATGGGAATTAGGGGGAATTAATTTTCCAGATATAGAGACGTATATCAAAGCCTCCATTTTTAAACTAGTTTTAAACTGGGTAAATCCAAATTTCTCTTCTGCTTGGAAATCTCTGCATATGATTATTTTTTAAATGAAAACAAAATAATAAATAATACATCACACTATATTCACAAAAATAGATTTTGGCATATATTATGCATTAATCTTCAAAATAACATAACAAAACCTACTAATCTATCATATTTAAATAATATTTATAATTTATTCAGATCCTTTATAAACTCAAATCCTGACATAAAAGTATGGTTTGAACTGTTATTACCATTTAATACATCAAAGAAATTTAAAAGAAAATTCATGATAACACCCTCATTAATTGGGAATCTAATAATCTCATATGTTGGGCCCAATGCATAAATAATCTTAAAACATTAACTAGTCAACAAGTTACAAATGAATTTAATATAATAAATGTAGACAGTGTAAGTCTCCAGAAAATTTTACTCTACTCTAAAAATTTATGCAAAATTATTAATGATTCGTCCTTCAAGTCTAAGCCAAAACTTATAAACTATATTCAAGAACTGATTTATGATAACCATAACTGGCCAAATTCAACATCTAAACTATACAAGATTTTAATAGTCTACAAGGCTAAAATAGATCAAAGCACTTGGAATTTTATATCTAGAGGTTTATCAACAAATCTGTCAAACGATTGTAAAAATAATCTTCTATACTCCATTAAACTAACTTCTAATACACAAACATGGCGAATCTTCACTTGGAAATTTTTGCATAGAGCCTTTTATACTCCAAATAAAATAGCTACATTCAACTCAAATCAAAATGTTATTTGTTGGAGATGCTCTTTAAGCTGTGAAGCGGATTGGTTTCATATATTTTATGATTGTATTAAAACGTTTTGGGAGGAAAATTGGCAATTTTCTTCAAGCTATTTATAATGATACATTTGTTTTAACAAAGTCTTTAATTTTTTTGAATATAGATGAATTAGTAGTTATGAATAAAAGAGATCAATATCTTTTATGTACTATTCTGGCGGTTGCCAGAAAGTGTATCACAAGGAAATGGAAATCTGCAACTCCTCCGTGTTTTGAAGACTTTATATTTCTACTTAAGGAGACTGCACAAAAGGAGATAAAAGTCAAGGAAGAAAGAATGTTCCCAGAAAATGGTCAGACAACCCCTGGAATAAAATACTTACACTCATAGAAGTAATGCAACTAGACACAATCTCCATCATATGAGTTCAAAGAGATATAGACTTTTGTGGACTTTTTTTTTCTCTTCTTCTTCTCTGGATTTTTTATTAATTATTATTGTACTGTTTCTCCTTTGGGTCACTTGTAAATATTGTAAATAATGTTTTTGTTCCTTTTATTATTATTGAATTGTAATCTAATGTTACTGTTTTTATTTTTATTTCTTCTCAAAAAACAAAATAAAAATTTGTTGAGTAAAAAAAAAATACTTCATAGGAAAGGCAATCTCTAGCCCGCAGGCCAAATAAATTCTTGGCTGCTTCCCATTCTATTGCCTTTCCCTCTCTAATTATTTGCTTCCCATGCCTTGGTTCTTTTGTCAGTTTTCTCCAATGAATTGTCTGCATCTCTAATTGCAGTCATCCCTATCAGCAGAATCTCCTTTCTCCATTCCCATGTTGGCTTAGTTGTTATAATACTTTCTGCTGGTTTATGAATATAATATTCTGTAGGATTTTTGTTATTCTCCTTAAGAATCTGCATCCAAAATCCCAGTCTTTCATTGTTTCTTGAGCTTCACCCCATTTCATCATCACCACTTTCCACTTTGAATTATAGGTTTCTGCTTGTGCTATGTATAGGAGCCTTAACTGTGTAGCTCTGAAATACCCTTTCAACTCAGGTAATCCCAATCCACCCTGTTCTATTGGAAGAATAAGCGATTCCCCTTGACTCTTGCCATCTTACTCTCCCAGATAAAATCCTTCAGCTCTTTATTTACCTGTGTATAAAATTAAAGGGACTAAAAGCATTTTAACTGTGTGTGTATTGCTACCCATAGCCATCTAACAGAGCTTCCAATTTCTCAGTTTTTCCATTATCTTCTGTTTAGTCTCTTCCCACATGTCCTTAGCTATCACACCAAAATCCTTTTTAATCCATACTATTTTATCATGCCCCTTAATATGGATATTGCTGAACCAATTTGTGTGTGGGTACATAACTCACAGGTTTTGCTTTTGTTTTAGCTTCATTAATTTTGTGTCCTGAAAAGATGTGAAACTGCCTCATAATGTTCCACAACATTCTTTTCTGTAACATTGATGATGCAGATTAACAATGCCATTCCCCTCAATCACATTTACATTCGATCTTCTAGACTTTTACACATTTAATATTCTTGGATCTCTGTCAGCATTTATCTGTTGATCTTTTCCTCTGCTTGTATTCCTTTTCCCATTCTTCTACAACTGCTTACTCTAACTACTTCCTTCTTCACTGCACCCCCCACACCTTTTTAATTTTAAATCTTTGTCAGCTGCTGCTTGTCACACACACCTTAAACTTAATCTTTATTTTTGGGTCCCCTCATCCTACCAGCCCATTCCCCAGTACCCCACACCAGGTCTACCAGTCATTACCCTACTCCACTCGAAATTACTCCGATACTGGAGGAGCTGGTCACTGATCCTGAGGGTGCCCTCGGGGTATAGCCATATGTGTTTTCATCCAGGGTATTTTTTTTTCTTTTATGTTTTACCCACTCCATTTCCCTGGCTTTTACATGCTAATCAACTTTGCCCGTGGGCAACTCTCCTCTTTAGATCATATCTTCCCTTAGGGATCACAAGTGCCCTCCCACCCAGGACAGGCACATCCATGCCTCTCTGCCACTCCTTCAGTCACTTGAGTTGTTAATCAAACCCAGGTCACCTAGGCTGTAGTCACAGATATATCCATCTATGTCACCAGAGCAGGTAAGCCTTAAACTTAATGTTAATCCTAAGCATAAACTTCACCATAATCGTAATCATAATGTTAACTAAAACTACAACTTAACTCATGATCTCATTCGAAATCCATGTGACCCAACCCTGAAGTTATTGTCTTGAACAAGTACCATAGGAACTACAGTCATTCAGACATGAATCATATTTAACCAAAAGGATTTGTTCAAACTGCCAGCAAATGAATACCAAGAATCCCACTTTAACCTTTACTGTTAATCCACTCTTATCTCTATAAAATCTACTTCTAACATATTCCTTAAGCTTTTGGCTCCTGATTTGGCAGTTATGGTCTATTTATCATGTACTTCTCTCTTACAACCTTCTGTGCCTGTAGCATATAAATAAGCTACTGGCCAGCCCGTGTCCAGCTGCCCAGCCTGGGTTACATGATATAGCTATGTTTAGCGAAATCTGGACATAAAACCAATCTACCTGTCAAAAATGAACTAGGAACTGCTGCACTCAATGTACGTTCACTGACAGGATGGAGCTTGCAAGTGGATGAGATGATAAGATGGAGGCCGGACATCTTATGTATCCTGGAGACAAGATGGAAGGGCAGTGCAGCAAAGCCACTTGGCTTGGGATCCAGAGTTTCCTATTCAGAAGAAGGACAGGCTAGAAATAGTGTGGAGATTGTGGTGAGAGATGCTCCAGAAGACAGTGAGGGATGTCATCAAAATTAGTGACAGGGTCATGGCAATCTGGTCCCAGCCTAGTGATATGATAGGACATTATTCATAATCTCAGCCTATGCCATACAACAGGGTTGTGATAGTGAAGAGAAGAGTTCATTTAGACAGCAGTTGTATGACCTACTAGCTGAATCAGGACAACACGGGTTGATGTTGTTAATGGGTGACTTGAATGCACACAGCAGGACAAACAGGACAGGATATGTTGACTGCCTGGGTCCACATGGATGGGGCAACAAGAATAAAAAAGGTGAGGCCATTCCAGACTTCTCTCTGGCAAATGGCTTCATAGTAACCGACACATGATGCAGAAAGAGAGACAGTCACAAGATGACATACAAGAGTTGCCAATATACAACTCGGGTAGACTGTCTCCTAATAATGAAAGGGCACTGGGGTAGAATCAGTGATTGCAAAGTTATCTCAAGGAAACAGTCAGCCCACAGCATAAACACTGGTTGCCACAATAAACTGCAAGCAGTGGTAAGTGAAGGCTCTAAGGTCAACAGAGACTAGACTGAAGACCTGGAAGTTGACTGGAAAGAAAGTACAATAGTTCAAGGAATTACTTAGGGCTCAAGCACCCCAAGAAGAAGAGGAAATAGGTGGAGCTGAAGAAGAATAACAGTGCCTCAAAACAACATTGTGAGAACTACAGAACAGATATGTGGGCGACCCAGGTATGGAAAAAATGGTACATAAGGAAAGCTGGTGGTGGAATGCAGAAATCCAGGAAGTCATCAAAAGAAAGAAAGAAACAGCGCATAAAAAAGTGGGAGACAGAAAAGATGGACCGGGCTAGGATGGAATGCTAGTTGGCTAACAAAGAAGCTAGGAAAGGAGTTGCAATAGCAAAGAACAGGCCATAGGAGGCACTGTACCAACTTCTGGAAAGTGACTCAGTAAGTGGCACAGAGAAACTATATCAGGTTGCAAGGCAAAGACAGAAAGATAAAGAAGATAGTCAGACACCCTTCATAAGAGATGCCACCAACAACCTGTTCACCAGTCTACAGGACATCAAAGGCAGACTGAAGGAGTACTTCCAGCAGCTTCTAAATGAAGAAAACCCCAAAGAAGCTGTACTGCCCCAGACCAGGAAATGAGAGAAGAGGAGCCCACCCTAGAAAAAGTTAGAATAGCACTAAGGAAAATTAAGTCAGGGAAAGCAGTAGGCTCAGATGAGGTCACAGTAGACATGATAAAAATGCTTGATGAGATAGGTGAGAAATGGCTCCTGAGGGTACTAATAGCAGTGTGAAGAGAAGGATATATCCCAGGTGACTGGAGAATAAGCATATGTGTGCCAGTGTACAAGAACAAAGAGGACACCCACAACTGTGGGCAGTACAGAGGCATCAAACTCCTGTCACATTGCATGAAAGTTCTGGAGAGGATGATTGATAAATGGATATGCAGAGTAGTAGAATGTAAGATGTGAGATGAGCAGTTTGTATTTAGATCAGGGTACACCACAACTGACCTGATGTCTGCATTGAGACAGATAGTTGAGAAGCTAGAGATGAGGAAACAGTCCAAATGGGCATTCCTAGACTTGGAGAAACCATATGACAAGGTCCCAAGAAAGCTAATTTGGACAGTACTGCAGTGGTTCAAAATCCCAGAAACATTAGCAGAATTAGTGTAAGCTATGTACAAGGACCCAGTGACTCAAAACAGTGTCCGGTCTCATAGAGGGGTTCCCAGTGGGAGTGGGTGTACATCAGGGTTCAACTCTGATCTCACTGCTGTTCATACGGGTGATGGACTACATTAGCAAACAGGTCAGAGGGGACAGATCAACAAAGATGCTGTATGCAGATGATGTGGCATTATAGGCAGACTGTGAGCAAGAACTTCAGTAAAGGATAGGGGAATGGAATGCAAAACTGAAGGCACATGGGATGAAACTAAGTACAGATAAGACAGTGTTAAAGGCAGCAAATTTGGGGAAATCAGAAACAGCTGAAAATTGAGATAGAAGGGAAGATAATGGAACAGATTAATAACTTCAAGTATCTGAGGTGGGTGGTTGATGAGAAGGGAAATCTGAATGAAGAGGTCAAAGCTAAAATCAGAGGGATTGCATTAAACTGAGAGAGATGGTAACAGTTAACATGACACCCACATCCCATGTAAAAAATAGGATAAAGGGAGTTGTTTTTGATGATGATGATGATGATGGTGATTACATTACACATTAATGTATTAAAATGCATTTGCCATCTTTCAGTCCATTTATAAAACAAACCCAAGAACTTTTATATCCTTACTCCATACTGCAGTAATATTTGATGTTATCGGTACTACAATGGAATACAGGCTGGGTCGGGCTGTTACAGTGTTAAGCCTCATAACATCTGACACGTCCTGTATTCTCCATGCCCCTTCTCTCTGAAGGGCATTATTTAGCTAACAAATAGGAGGAGCCATAGAAAATAGTCTGATTTTGAATTAATGAAGGGGTACCTTTTGTAGACTTTGCATTAAATAACTGATTCACTTGGTGGGGAGCCTACTGAAGGAAGACAGCTGTTAGAATACTTGGCTGCCTGATGGTATAGTGGAACAGAACCAGTGTAGTGAACATTAAAGAGGCAGACTGATTTCAGCTATCACCAGCCATATACAAAGCAAATGGGCTCAGACATGGTTAGTGGTTTACTTTCCTGTTAAATAGTTGCAGTCATGGTCAGTTTATTAAAATGCTATTACACTTATTCATGTATACCCCTTTATCATGTTTTTTTTTCTCAACCATGATCCAGGAGACCTCTGTTTCATTTAACACTAGTAGTATGAAATATTTATTAGATGACATTTGAACTATAATTTATTTCATTCGTTATATGTAACTTGTTGGAACTACCATGACTGAAAGAAATGAATCAAGGTATTCCTCAGGGATGAATGGTCACTGTGCCATTTTCTTTTGTGGTACATAGGAGTGCCAGGTATGCAGTTACCATACCTGGAACACCTGTGCTTAGGTAGGCTTCTCTGTTCAGCCTGACAGTATTGCAGCCAGCCACTGCACAGCATACTTTACCATGGTAGCTGCAGCATTCTATACACTAATACTCTACCTTACTCTTTTTGCTGTAGGCTGCCAACATGAATAACCATGAATCATCTATTCTATATGCAGACAACACTGGAGTCATTACTATATCATGGAAATGAGGGGATCAGGTGTTGCATGCACTTGCCTGCAACACTGGGGGTGCAGGGAGTGCAGGACAACAAGGTTGTGTGTGTTAGCAGTTTTGTCTGCACTGCTGGGAACTCCACTGCAAGTAGTGATTTTTCTACGCTGCAACACAGATGCAGAGTTCTTCATGGTGTGACGGCACTAGTACATGGCTAAGTGCTGCCTGCTGAACAAGGTACTCGCAGAGGAGAGGGCTTGCAGGCAATATGGCAGTTTATGCTGTATTTTGTATGGTGTAGGAGTCCTGTAGCATATAAAATGATACTCAATGGTACGGTTACCACCCGTCCTGTTGCCAGCAGAACACTCATAGGTTGAGCCTTGTCATCCCGTTGCCCCCACTGTCAAGCAGTGGGGTGGGACTTTAAAAGTCCCATTTTCCAATATACTCTGAATTGCCATGGAAAAGCCGAAAACACTTCCCGTTTTTTCCAAGGCAATTACGTCACCAACCCGGACCTGCAGGCAGAGGTATTCCCTGTTAGTTCTGGGTGGTGTAAATCATGCAGCAGTTGGCTGCAAGGATTGAAGGGGGTGGGGAATCCACTTGGAAGAGTCCTACAAAAGTCGCAGCTGTACAGCGGTGTTGTATTAGCACTTCTACAGCTGCTAATTTGACTAAAGGACTGATATTTTTTGCCAGCCAGCAAGTAAGCCAGCCAGCCAGCCAGCATGCCAGCCAGCAACCCAGCCAGTCAGGAAGCCAGCCAGCTAGGGAGCCTGCTAGCCAGCTAGCCAGTCTAGCAGGAAGGCAGCCTACTAGCCAGCCAGCCAGTTCAGCAGGTAGGGAGCCTGCTAGCCAGCCAGTCCAGCAGTAGGGAGCCTGCTAGCCAGCCAGCCAGTCCAGCATCCAGGGAGCCAGTCATCCAGCCAGCCAGTCCAGCAGGCAGGGAACCAGTCATCCAGCCAGCAATTCCAACAGGAAGGAAGCCAACTAGCCCAGCGAAGACTGTGATAGTGGTAAGTACATAGTATTTTGTGGCTCTAGTTATTTAAAATGGGAGTATTGAGCTTTATTTAAATTTAAGTTTTTAATGTTTAGAGGTAAACGGGGGTAGAGTAGGCAGCATTTAAATCTCTGCAGTGGTAATTTTGAGATTTCCAAGTAATAGGTTAAAATGTGAATATTGTACTTTACTTAATGTTTATAGGCAAATGGGAGTGCAGTATGCAGTAGTTAAACCTGTGCTGTGGTAATGTTGAGATTTCCAAGTAGTAATTTAAAATGGGAATATTGTGCTTTATTTAAAGTTAAGTTTTTATTGTTTAGAGGTAAATGGGGGGGGTACAGTATGCAGTATTTACATCTGTGCAGTGGTTATTTTGAGATTTTCAAGTAGTAGTTTTTAAAGGTATAAAAACTGTGTGTGTATGTATATGTAATTATAATTGTTGTAGTATGATTTGGAAGTGTTACTTTTAAAGGCTGAAATGTGTGTATAGAAGTTTTGTTTATTTCTGGTGGGGAGCAGTCTTAAAGATAAATGTAGTGTGATATATTTCTATTATAGCTTTTTCATGGTACTTTCTGTTTACAGATAGAAAATGTTTGAGCATAGTTTGCACTTTTTTGTGCGGAAATGTGTGCAATTTAATGCTGTTTCAAGAAGTTAGGATAGACTGGGTAATTTTTCCTGTTAGTTCTTGCAAGTCAATGTGCATGCGGTATAAGCCTACCTTTTGAGGAGGAATATTAATAGGTAACGTAGTACATTTATTATTCTAGTAGGTACATGTTGCCAACTTGCTGAAACTGTTTCAAGATCATTTTCATTTATAGTTGTAAATGTGTGCATTTTATTTTTTATACTGTCTTTAATAAGGTTAAAATATCCTGCTTTGCTTGTAATGTGAATATGGGTGTGCTGCTTTTACTTGGGCCTGTTTATTGTATTGTGCTGAGTAAATTACTGTTAAAAGTTTATTTTTATTTCTCTTAATTGCTATGTTTTGAGGTAAAAGGGGTCCATGAGGTCTGCCACACATTGTAGTTTATTTTAGCTGCTCTTGCAAGAAGTACTTTTAAAAGGTAAAATGTTTACTTACGTTTTTCCTTTTTTTTTTTTTTGTGGATGCATGTTCAGAAGTTAATGTTGTGCATTTGGGATTGTACTAAAATATGTCATCATTTCCAGATAGTTTGCTTTTATAAGTAGCAAAGTTTGTATTTTGCTTTCAGTGATGTCTTCAGTAAATTTACAATGTACTGCTTTCATTATAATCCGATTACCCGCAGTGCTGCTATTGGGCCTGTTCATTAATAGATCATTGTGCTGTGTAAATTAGTGCTATACATTTATTATTATTCTAAACTGCTGTGGTCAAAAGGTAAATTGGGTCTATGGTGTCTGCTGTGCATTCTCATTCATTTTAGAGTGGCTTTTTGGTACAATGAAATATTTTCTTGAGGGTTGGGGGCATGTTAGGCGGTAAAAATGCATTTGGTTTTCTACAAGCTGTGTTTATGTCAAAGTTTTCAATGGCCAAAATGCCCCCTACATCACTTCTTTTACTGTTTTACCTTTTTCAAATGGTTTGTAAAGTTAATTCTCTTCTTCTCCATTCCTCAGGTCCTTCACATGCCAGTGTTTTTCATGCCAGTTCTTTCACATGCCAGTGTTTTTCATGCCAGATGTTTCACATGCCAGTGTTTTTCATGCCAGATCTTTCATATGTCAGTTTTTTTCTAGCCAGATCTTTCATGTCAGTGTTTTTCTAGTCAGATCTTTCATATGTCAGTGTTTTTCAAGCCAGATCTGTCATATGCCAGTGTTTTTCAAGCCAGATCTTTCATATGTCAGTTTTTTTTCTAGCCAGATCTTTCATGTCAGTGTTTTTCTAGCCAGATCTTTCATATGTCAGTGTTTTTCAAGCCAGATCTGTCACATGCCAGTGTTTTTCTAGCCAGATCTTTCATATGTCAGTGTTTTTCTAGCCAGATCTTTCATGTTAGTGTTTTTCAAGCCAGATCTTTCACATGCCAGTGTTTTTCAAGCCAGATCTTTCACATGCCAGTGTTTTTCATGCCAGATCTTTCACATGCCAGTGTTTTTCTAGCCAGATCTTTCATGTTAGTGTTTTTCAAGCCAGATCTTTCATATGCCAGTGTTTTTCATGCCAGATGTTTCATATGTCAATGTTTTTCAAGCCAGTTCTTTCATATGCCAGCGTTTTTCTAGCGAGTTCTTTCAAGTGCCAGTGTCTGTATTCATCCATCTAAAACCCCTTTTCCCTATTTTTGAACATGGGGTCATTGGGAATGTCATTTAACAGTGGCAATCATCTAGAGCCAAGGCCAGTTCTTTCTCAGGTCTTCAGTGAATCTATATCAAAGAAGAACATTAAACTGCTTCATGTTTCATATGCCAATGTTTTTATGATTATCAGTTGCCAGTCTTTTTCAAATCAATGATTTCATGTGCCAGTGTTTCTAGCCAGTTCATCCATGCACCAGTATGTTACTGCACCCTATTAACACAGTTTTGCTAAATATGTTGCATATCAGGTAAGTACAGATTCGAGAATGAAGAGAACAGCAGCTTCATCGCAGCCAACCAGCAACAAGAGAATGTGCAAGTGGCAGGATGTTTGGAAAACAGAATTCGACTGGATCAAGAGATGCAGTGATCTAAAAGCATTCTGCAGGTACTGCAAAAAGGAATTCCTAGTGACCTATGATGAAAGAAATGATGTCACATGACATGAGGATACTGAACAACATAAGACTGCTAGGGTCTATATCACATGGTCACATGGTCGAAAGCTAATAATAGTGAACGACCACAACTTCGAAAACACCAGAACTCGAAGTTGCAATTGTGGGGAGTTGCACCCCACACCCCCCCGCTAAATATATATATACCAACTCCAAGATTGCATTACAGTGAGGAAAGGGCAAATACCTCTATCTACACTGTAGTGCGACCCCATAATAACAACTTCGAGTTCCGGTGTTTTCGAAGTTGTGGTAATTCACTATTATTAGCTTTCGCCCGCATGATATAGACCCGACTGCTATTCTTCAAGCAAATTCCAGTCACCTGATGACAAAGTGGGCAAGGAACACAAACACTGAGGGACCAGTACTTAGGATCATTGCAGCAGATGCCTCTGAGGTGTTCCATGCTGTTAAGCACAATATTTCCTATAACAGTTTGGACTGTGCAGTAAAGTTGTCAAGCCAGTTGTATAGCGACTCGGACATTGCAAAGAAATGATCTTGTGGAAGAACCAAGGCTGGAGCCATAGTCAAAACTGTTTTGGGACCACACTCATTGGAATGCCTCCTGCATGACCTTCAAAAACCAGGCACTTCATTTGCAATTTCATTGGATGCTTCCAACAAGGGGAACATAAAATTATTTCCACTTGTTGTGAGGTATTTTTCTAAAGAAGGGGTGGTGAATGGCCTTTTGGACTTCTATGAAGACCCTGATGAATCTGCACAGGCTATATCACAGCAGATTTCAAACATCATGGAAAGGCACTCCTTGCCCTGGAACGACATTTCAGCATATGGGGCTTATAACGGCAGTGTGAACTACGTGAAGAAATCTGGTGTGTATACACCAGAAGGCTAACTGTGTTGCCCACATCATTCAAAATGCAGCCAAAAAAGCTGCAGCACAACTACCATATGATGTGGAAGTATTTGTAATGAAACTTTTCAGACATTTCTCAGGTTCTGCCACAAGAACCAGAGACTTGAAAGACTTCTTTGACTTTTGTAGCATGGAATTTGAGAGTCTGTTAAGGCATGTGCCAACAAGGTGGCTGTCGCTACTGCCAGCCATTGAAAGAATAGTGAACAATCTCCCAGTGCTCCAGTCCTATTTCTTCTACCAGAGAGAAGAGGAGACCAACCCCCCCCCCCCGGCAGATATGGAAGTACTTTTCAGCTAATGAGCATGGTGAGAATGCATTGCCTACGCTGCCCCAGTACTATTTTGCACTTTCTCAGTGTTGTTCTTGTGGATTTCAATGAACATATAAGTACATTAGAAAAATCAGCACTTACCGCTATGGAAACATTTTGTGTAATGGTCTCTCTGAAGCAAAAACTGCAGGCAAGAGCTGAAGGTGCTTTCTTTGGAGGGAAACTTAGGGCACTTATGAGCACGTTAGATAGCACTTCTGCTAACAAACTGAAAAGAGACTTCATTGTGTTCTTGGAGACAGCAGTGAAGTACTTAGAACAGTGGTTTGATTATACTGAAAACAACTACTTGTTTACACTGTCTAAATTATCTGTAACTGAGCCCTTTGCTTTCAGTTACATACTCAATGTTACCACTGCCCTGAGTCTGAGGGATGTAGATGAAGACCATCTTTTCAGGGACTACTTGGCAATTAGACTCTTTCTCGAACAGTTATGTAACACAAGCTTGACCCCAGGAGAAAAGTGGCTGAAGGTTTTCAGAGAAGGGCCTGAGCTAACTGCACTATATCCGGTAATTGCTAGGGTATTATCTATACCAACATCAAATGCATTTGCAGAAAGAGTTTTTTCTTTGGTGAAAGGTAAATGGACAGATGTGAGAAACTGATGTAGTGTGGACTTGTTAAAAGCCACAATTACCAGATGAAATGTAGTGACTTTTATTCAAATATTATATCAAACTGAGCCTTTCTTCATACCATAAAATCAAATTCAAAATACACTTTTAAAAAAAGTGATTTAGTGTACTAGTGTGCAGTGTGTAGTATGTAGTACTTGGAGTATATAGTTTTGTGTTTTTCTTTGATTTAGCTTTAATTTTCTTCATACCATAAAATCAAATTCAAAATACACTTTTAAAAAAAGTGATTTAGTGTACTAGTGTGCAGTGTGTAGTATGTAGTACTTGGAGTATATAGTTTTGTGTTTTTCTTTGATTTAGCTTTAATTTTCAATAAAAACAGTCTTAATTAGACACATTTAGGTTGTGTGTGGTATGTAGATTTTTTTGTTTTCTTTCAGAATGCTCATGGTTGGTTTATGATTTTTTTTTACTTTTTTAAATAAACAAGTGTCTGGTTAATGAGTAGTGTGTTTTTTTTCCTTTAGTGTTGTACCCATAACTGTAATACTGCATCTTCTTTAACACCTCTGGTGATATCATGTGGGAGTGTGGCCAGTGTCATATTGGTCACACACCCCTGTCCTACTGGCCACACTCCCATGTCTCACTTTGGCCTTGTTAAAAGGTGGCAACCCTACTCAGTGGGTGCAACACTACTCTACTTCTTTTATGAATAGTGCATAATCAGGACGTGGGCTCATTACCGTAGTGGGACGTAGCTGGGTAATCAGGAGGTGGGGTCATTACCATAGTGGGAGGTAGCAGGGTAATCAGGAGGTGAGCTCATTGCCATAGTGGGAGGTAACTGGAGCACCACGGAACAGGATCATGGAAGGGGTCTTCCATATGGTTGCCACTTATCCATTTGTTTCTGGACTATCCGGAAATCAAATAGATTCTCTAGTAGTCCAGAAAACATTGTGCAGACTCCAGTATTCTGTTTCAATAAAAGGAAACAGACTATCGGAGTTTGTTAAATTGGCTGGTTTAGTATGCTTTTTTTACAGAAAAGCATAGTAAATTGGTTGAAAGTAGGCATCTGGAACAAAAAAGAAGAGGGTGTTCCCCATCTGCTGATGTCACAATGATGTAACTAAATGGGCAGGACTTAGAAGAGAGTGGGCAGGAATGGGTGGGATTATGGATGTTGTGAGGAGTGTGGCCTTAGTCTGGATTTAGCCACAATGAAAGGTGGCAACCCTAGTCTTCCATGATCCTGTTCTGTGGCATTAGTGTGTTTTGTGAATCAGAGAGGACTATGTGGGCCCTTTAAAAGTGCATAAACACTTCCTCAGAGAGCACATTTTTTCTGAATTTGGCCCTCTGTCTGAAGGAAGTCTCATCCACTGTATAAATGTTCCTCATGTGTAATGATAAGTGTCTACCAAGTCACTGCAGTGTCTTATATTATGCAGACATACTTTGCTTGTGCCCAAGCCGGGACTGGAAAAGGTCCTTTTGCAGTGTTCAGTTACTCACCTACGAAAAGGGTGCATAAACAGAGACAAATGGTAATACAGAAATAAATATTTTAGTGTACTTTTGAACTGTATCAATATATTTTAGTGAGTCTATGTCAGTTCCATGAATGAAATTTTCATTGGGGCTAATAAACTTAAATTCATCAACAGTGTATTATACTCACGTCTGATGAAAAAAAGAAGTTATGTCTTACCATAACGTTCCATCTGTGTTGTTTATCTTTGTTCATTCATTATTGATGGGTTATTGGTTCCACCCTCGGAACCGAGCCGGCCTTATATCAAACTTGCGTCAGCCAAAAACTCTCAAGGCAAGATCCTATCCAGAATGATCTGCTCCCTGTTACCTCAGATTGAGTTTGCAAGTTGATAGATAAAAGTAGAGGTTAGCTCTGGTTATATCAAACCTACAGTAAAGGAGTATATGAGATCAACCAGGAACCTACGGAGGGGGACGGAGGGTGGGGAGTAATGAATGAAGATCAACAACACAGATGGAATGTTATGGTAAGACATAACTTCTTTATCTGATGTTGTTAATCTTCATTCATTCCTTACTGATGGGACAGAGTCCCCAGCTACCTGTATCCCTGGGTGGCCCTCATGGAAGGACATTCCTGAGTACCATGGAACCAAAAGAAGCTCTACCTCTGGAGACCAAATCCAATTTGTAATGAAGGATAAAAGTATGAGGTTTGCCCAAGTTGCAGCTGTGCAAATATCATTGAGGGAAGCCCTAGCATAGAAAGCTGCTGACGTTGCCATAGACCTTGTAGAATGTGCCTTCACTCTGGGAGGCAAGGTGATGTTGTTCTTATTGTAGCTAAAGGTAATGCAATTTCTCAACCATGACGGCAATGCAACTTTTTAAACAGGATTACCTAGTCTTGGTCCAGAAAAGGACAGAAATAGTTGATCTGATTTACGGGTAGATTTTGTTCTGTCCAGATAGAATCGTATTTGCCTATGAACATCCAGGGAGTGGAGGCAATACTCTCCCTTGTTAGAATGATTAGGAAAAATACTGGAAGGTCAATAGACTGACTGATAGACCACTCTGACACCACTTTCACTAAAAAGGAAGAATCGGTTTTCAGTGATACTCTATCCTTATGGAAGATAAGGTAGGGACGTTTAATGCATAAGGCTTGAAGTTCTGACAAATGTCTGGCCCATGTGATTGCAACCAGAAACAAAGTTTTCCAAGAGAGGTACTTTAAATCATATGAAGACGCAGGTTCAAAAGGGGGAGCTGTTAGGGCTTGTAGGACCAAGGCCAAATCCCAAGGTTGTACTGATTCTCTAAAGGGAGGTTTTAGACGAAGAATCCCCTTCAAGAAAGTTTTAAACAGTCTGTGTGGCATGAGAGAAGAATCCTGAAAACCAATGTGGATATTTGAAATGGCAGCTAAATGAACATGAGAACCAGTGAAACTGGGGCTGACAAGGGGTCAAATTGTTTGTTCACTGCCCATAAAGAAAACCTTTTCCATTTACTGAGATAGATTAGTTTGGTGGACAATTTATGAGATGCAATAAGAATATTGCGCACCGGGGATGAGAGGTTATCTTGCCTGGCAATCATTGGAAGTGGAGAAACCAAGCTGTCAGCTTCAGGGTTGTTAGATTGGGGTGAGTCAGACCCTGCAGATGGGAGATCAGTGTTGGGGATGGATTAAGGATCCATGGTTGATCTAGCAGGTGAGGCCAGAGGAAGGGGAACCAGACTTGTTGAGGCCAATATGGACCAATGAGGATCACTTTGCTTTTCAACTGCTGTGCTTTCTTCAGAAATTGGGAGATGAGGGGGAGAGGAGGATAGGCATAAAGTAGACCCGAGGGCCAAGTGTGGACTAGAACGTCTCTCGATGACTGTCCCCGAGGGAGGATCAGGGTAAAATAGTTGCTGCACTTGTAGTTGGTTGGGGAGGTGAGTAGGTCGCAGCAAGGCTGGCCCCAGTGGTTGAAAATGTTTGCTGCTATCACAGGGTTGAGGGACCACTCATGAGGTTGTAGAATGCACCTGCTCAACTTGTCCGCTATCACGTTGGAGCTCCCAGGAATGTGCATTGTAATTAGAAACGGTTGGAAGCTATCACCCATTGCCATATTCTAAAGGCCTCTCAGAATAATGGGTAAGATCTGGTGCCCCCTTGCTTGTTGATGTACTAGACCACTGACATGTTGTCTGACTAGATCACAATAGTCCCTGACAGAAGGATAGAATGGAATGCTTGCAACACTAGTACCACAGCCCTCAGTTCCAGGACATTGATATGCAAAAGGGCGTCTGTCTCCGACAAGGTGCCTTGGACTGAGTTTCCCTGACATAGCCCCCCCACCCCATCTGGGAGCTGTCTGTTGTCACCGTGGCCTTCGGTTGCTAGGGGCTGAAGGGTCGAGACCATTGTTGGGAGTTTCGAGACATCCACCAGAGCAAATCTTGCTTGCATCTCTCAATTACAGTTATCTGAAAAGACAAAGGGTGTTGTAGTGGGTACCACTAAGTGAGGAGCAGTCACTGGAGAAGTCTCATGTGGAATCTGGCCAGAGGAACAATGGTGATTGAGACTGCCATTGACCCCACGAGTTGGAGTATGGACTGAGCGGAAGATTTGTGGTGGCAGAGCAGTGGGTGAACCTGTTGTCTTATTCTTTGAAGTCTGTGATCTGGAAGAGATGCTGTGCAATTCCTCATGTCCAACAGTACCCTGATGAATTCTAAAGACTGTGCTGGGCTCGTGTTCAACTTCCCCCAGTTTATAGTGATCCCAGGAGTTGTGCTGTGAGGAGAGTGTAGTCTAGGGCTTCTTCCAGTAGGTGCTTGGTGGGGGCAGTGAGGAGCCAGTCATCTAGATATGGAAATGCCTAGAATCATTGGTCGCAGGTGAGCGATGACCACTGCTATGCATTTGGTGAACACTATGGGGGCTGTAGAGAGACCAAAGGGCAGTGCTCGAAATTGGCAGTGACTGGCTCTTATGTGAAAGTGGAGGTATCTTCTTGAGCGCTTGTCAATTTTTATATGGTAATATGCATCTTAAAGATCTACATAGCACATCCAATCATCTTCTTTCAGAAGAGGAAGGATAGACTGAACCATGACCGTCTGGAATTTCTCTGTTTTTACAAATTTGTTCAGTGTGCTGAGATCCAGAATTGGTCTCCAGTTTCCTGTCTTTTTTGACACCAAAAAGAACCTTGAGTAAAACCCACATCCCATCTGGTCTGGTGGGACCATTTGGATGACTCTTTTTTGTAGCAGCTTTCGGATTTCATGTGCTGCTGCTTCCCTTTGACTGGGTGGAACATTGGGTAAGTCTCTGGATGAGGTTGGACAGAGATGAAAGGGGATGCTATAGCCTCTGGATATTATCCGTTGTACCCAAGAGTTGGTGGTTATGTTTTGCCAGGCAGTGGGGTACAAGGAAAAATGACCCCCGACCGCTTCCAGAGGTGAGCAGTTGGGCAACACTTCAGGAGCGCTGATAGGGTTGGCCAGAGAAAGAATCTATGGAACCCCAGTTTTGCAGACCTCCTCTGCCCCGAAAGGGGTGTCTTCCATTGGAGATTCCCCCTCTGCCTCTAGGGGAGAAGTCAGCACATGCATCATGGAAACAGCCCTGTGATTTCCTGTGCCACATTTTCCCACTCCTCTGATTTCTGGAGTAAAATTGTTGAGGAGTGGAGTGTCTGACACCAACAGCAGAAAAGGTCTTGTCATCTTGTTTGCACCTTGCCAGTGTATCTTTAACTTTAGGGCCAAACAAAGAAGTGGCCTCAATGGGGGCATTCATAAAGAAAGCCTTAAAGGAGTCCACAAAGTCACAAAGATGTATCCAGGCATGTCATCTGGTGACTATACCTGCGCCTGCTGCTGTAGCCGCTCCTTCCACTGTGTGTGAAATAAGATGCATGGAAGAATTGGCTATAGATTCTAGGGTGGCTATCTGAGAAGCTACGTTGTCATGGACCTCATAAAGAAATGGCTCCTGCCAAGGTTTCAGTGAGTTGGTTAATAAGATCCCTCTGGAGCCTTGTAAAGTGTGCCAAATAGTTCAAGGACCTTATGGCAAAGATCGATCAAGCAAACTCATGTTTCCCAAGTATGTCCATCACCTGGGACTCCTTGTTGGGTGGGTGGACAGTCTGGCTCTCTTCTGGCAAGTCTTTCTTGGTTGCAGCCTCCACCACCATGGCATCTACTGGAAGACCTTTTGACCAAAGGGGATGCTCAGCTGGGAGAGATAAGATCTTACCAGGCCTCTCTGGTATAGCTTCCAGGGTGTCAGGAGCCTTCCAAGCATGCTGGACAATAAGCTGGACAAGCTCCTCAGCCAGTGAGGTAACCCAGGAGGTAGGGGGCCGGGCACGAAAGGCCTGCAGGAATACAGATTCCTTTAAGGAAGGATTAGAAGACTTCCAGTCACCCCTCTAAGGATTTTGAGGATGTCACCAAAGGACACCTCATCAGAAGGTGACCGTCGGGTCCCTTCCCTGTTATCAAAGTCCATATCCTTAGTCAAAGACTCCTCAGTGGAGTCCATGTGCTTCCTCTTGCATGAAGCCTTGCGAGGTACTTCCTCAGTTGGGAGTTCTGGAGAAGACTGTAAAGAGGGGGTCTTCTGAGGGGGAGAAACTTGAGGTCCTTGTGCCTAGTGTCTGGTGGTTGTGGCTTGTGACAGTTGCGGCACAGAGGGGGGAGAGGTCTCCGACATGGTGGGTTTTCCAGCAGAGGCAAGCTCCCTTTCCATGGCCTGAAAGGCCAGCCCACCCAAAGAGGGATGGGAGCCTGGAACCTAGCATGACAACCTCAGAACCGGGGGTCACACCCAGCTCTGACAAGCCGACCCCCAGACCAAGAGTCTCAAGAGGGTGTGAAGTGTGAGAAAGGGAGGATTCCTGAAGGGTGCCATAGAAAAAATCAGTGTGGAACCAAGAATGCTGTCCCCATGGCACCACCACTAGCCTGAGAAGAGCCCAATGCCCAGTGTACTGAGGGCCACAAGGACGACTCTGACTCCAACGTGAGGTCCACTATTGGAGCCACAGGGAGGGGAGCTGCTGTCAGAGGAAGGGGCTTTGATGCTTGCATGGAAGTCGAAGAAGGAGTGTATGTTGGAGTTTGAGAAGAAATACTTTCACCTGAGAGAGGGAACGTAGGTTTAGATGGTTGAGGGAGACCCCTGGCCACAAGCAACTGGTCAACAAGCTGCAACACATCTTGTTCACAGAGGCTCTTCGTCGACCTCATAGAGAAACCTGAAGGTGATTCTGGCCTTTCTAGAAAAGGGCTATATTGGCTACCAACAAACGGATCCAAAGAAGGAGAGTACTTGGTCCTTGCTAGTTCGAGTGGTGTACAGCCCGGAACCGAGGATGTCTGCACTGAGGAAAATGGTGTCGAGGTAGTCTGCGCCAACCAAGGCAGCGCCATAGAAGTCGAAGGTGTCTGCACTGTAAAAGCAAGTGTCTGAACCAATGAGTACAGTGCCATCGAGGAAGGTGTCTGCACCAATAACACTGACGTTGCCAAAAAGGACTGCACAGAAGAGCATGTCAGTGCCAAAGGTGTCTGCACCATGGAGGACAGTATTGTTAAACTCGGGGCCAAAGGAGATTGCACCAATGGTGGCAAAGGGGACTATACCTGCAGAGACTGTGCTGGTAAAGGCTGTGATGAAGCTGTTGGAGCTGTAAGTGTCTGCACCGGCAACTCCGGTGCCAGTGGCAATAAAGAGGACATAACTAGAGCAAGAATAAACAGGGGTGGTGCCATGCCAGGAGCCGAAAGGGTCACAGGTGGCAGCGCCGGACTAGCAATTTTTACTTTCTTATGAGTTGACTCCCTATGATCTCAGAGAGAGATGAAATGAGTGACCTCGATGAGGAAGAAGAAAAACACCTCTTACGGGGTTTTGCAGGAGGTGGTGAGCCCTCCGACCCAGAGATAGCCTCACAGAAAGGAGATTTGAGGAGACGTTTCAGGATTAACTTGTTCTTTCTTTCATTGAGAGTCCTGGTAGAAAAATTTCTGCAAATCCCAGAGGGGGGATCCACTGTAAGGTGGGAGGCATTTAAGCAATAGACACATAAATCATGGCCATCGGAAAGCAGTAACTTACAGCTGCAATCCTCTCACTGTTTGAAACCAGCATTACTTTTCTTGTCCGAAATAATGATGTGGAGAAGAACAACAGTACCAAGAGTAAAGAAGATTACCCAGAAGGGTAAGAAGAGATAGAGAAGGAAGGATTACCAATGATGGTAATGAAGAATTACCTCAAAGGTAAGAAAAAGGTAAAAAAAGGGGAAAGAAAACTATAGGGAGAGAGTCTTAAAAATACGATAGGGTAGTAGTATAGCAAAAGTAACTGACTGAAAACCTTTTAAGTACTAACAATATATCAACCTTCAAAAATTATTCACTTAGCTAAGAGAGAGTGGCTTGACACAGCTGTACAGCAATGTGGCAAACGACATCTGGGGTAACAGGGAGCAAAGCATTCTGGGTAGGATATTGGCTCGAGAGTTTTTGGCTGACATGAGCTTGATATAAGGCCGGATCAGTTCTGAGGACAGAATTGATAACCCATCAGTAAGGAATGAACGAAAATTAAAAACATCAGATCTAATTTTTTCAGTGTCAAACCCCCTGTAGTCTCCACATGAGATAGCATGCCCCCACACCTCTATAACTTAATTCATACCAACTGAGATCTCGTAACAGTGGAGGGAAAAGAGGATCTTCTGAAGCCCATTGTCTGCCTATCCTGTCTATCATCTGCTAACACACACTAACTTACTGATCTTGCACTCAAAAAGACACACACACACGCACACACACACACACACACACACACACACACACACACACACACACACACACACACACACACACACACACACACACACACACACACACACACACACACACACACACACACACACACACACACGCATTCTCTAATCCAGAAGTCATCTACAGACAGACTTATTTCTGCCAATCTTGCCCTCACAAAGACTTTCACAAAAATGGGAACTAAAGAAACAATCCAGTGATTGCAGCTGTGATTAAAGTCTACTGTTGATGTAATGAATTTAACCCACTGGCGTACTTTAGGATACCTTTGATTATCTAATTTAATTCTCAGACTACATGTCTGTTTACCAGATACTCAGCCTACTGAATCCTACTTTTTATAGTACTGATATAATAACTGAAGCCTTCTTCTGAATACTACAACTAAAGGTATACTAATTCATTCTTTGATTACATGCTCATTTTAGTTCAGGGTCACAGTGAAGCTAGACCAAAAGCTAGCATATAACAGGCCCAGTCAGAGAAGCCTATATTGAACAAGGCATCAGCCCATAGCAATAAAGCTATGCTATTCCCTGAAAATCAAAATAAGTCAATAGACAACTTACTTTTCAGCATAAAGTTCAGTAACAATAAGGTTGTTTGGCACTATCATTGAACATTATCTAAAATTTGATCTACATATCAAATTAACCACACTTAAAAGTATTAACGACTTACACTTAACACAGCAGCAGGCAGTTCATGACTTAATATATTAGTGTTAGAACTGCCAACGTATGCTCCCAAATCTGTTCTGTATTGACAGATTTTGAATCAGCCTTCAGTCATCTCAGTTGACTAAACTTGATCACGTATGCATCCACATCGCTAATTTCTCCTCAGACCATCCTATTAGAATACGTTACTAGCAGATTCTAGTCAGACAAATTCATCCGTGATGTTCATTGCAATGAAATCAGTTATGGTATTAAGGTTTTATATCTCTATTTTCTAGTTCAGGTGAGTTGTTTTTCTTTTTCTTTTGAACTATTTTTAAAACACTGTGTGTCTTATTTAGGTTTCCTGTACTTGGGAAGCTAAGCTAGTATTGTCCAAATATTATTCAATGGATTGTATACCCGGAACGTCTGATTTTTTTCCTCATTCTTTATTTTGCTTACTACTATATGTATCTATTTAAATGTTTTCATTTGTAATAATGTTACTTTGTATTTTAAAAAGATCTGGCTTGTAATGATTAATGGGACTCATCTTACAAGGCTGCTGCTGGGACTTTTTGGCTAACAAATGGAAATATATGTATACATACATACATAGTACGTACTTAAATGTCCTAACTTGTCTGGTGACAAGACTGTCAACATGCAGAATGCTCATCACAGAATGATAGGACTACATCCATCCATCCACAATCCCCTTTTATCTCAATTTTGAACATAGGGTTGGGGTGTCATTTAACAGTTACAATTGTATAGTGCCAGTGTTCTCACTGTGGGTGGCCACATCTACATCTGTTCTTCTTCTACACCACATACACACCTATATACACTCTCACCTGCAGCCAGTTTAGAGGGTCCAGTCCACTTACTCCATGTCTTTGGAATGTGGGAGAAAACTGGAGCACCCAGAGGAAAACCACACAAATGCAGGGAGGACATGCAGACTATGTTCAGAAGGCACTAGAATAATGGTAATACATGTAACTGAAATTACGTTGCACCCCTTGTTAGAATGAACTACTAAATACATTTTGAAAACAAAGGCTTGTTTCACAACACAGAATACAAGATAGAAGCATGAAACCCAATCACAAAGAAATGTAGAATGATGATTTAAACTACCTGTTAGGACATAGCTAAAAATAGAACAGTATATAATAGTGATGTTTCTCATTTGCTTGCATTGGTAAAGATAGTGTGCATGTGCTGATTAAAGAACATAATTTAATTTAAATATATTAGTTATTAGTTTTGAAAATGTCCATTTAGAACCCAATGAGATATTTGTTTCCTGTGCATAAATGTCACCTTTATTTGTGGTAGATGAACTGGTGATCTTGATTATTGTTGCGCGATTGATGGGCAAGGAATAGTGAAATTAGAAGTGAAAGAGTAAACTAGGGCATTTTTATAGAGTCAACCACTTTTATTACAGTGTTTTAGCTAATTACATGCCAGCAGATAAAATATCTACTGGTCTTAGCCAATATCTGTCCACAGACATATAATCTGGATGAAAGTGAAACATTCCTCTTACTTGTATTTGGCTATAGTTTGGGTTCAAGGCTTGATAACTGCGTGTTGCTTATCATCTATCATTTTTTTTCTTTTAAATATAGCATTAGTGTGATTCATTTAATGCAGCATTTAGTGATGCATTTTACTAACCTTGCTAACGCCAAGATGGTGTCTTGAATGTATCAGATCTTAGCTGCTCTGCACTTAAAGGAGTGTTCTCATAATTTTCAAGATGCCTGACAAGGGCATTATTATGGTCTTTCTTTTTAATACAATAATTATGTTGGTACATCCTAGTTTTGTCTTTCCCACATAAAATGCCAAACAAATTTGGCTTAAAGCTACATAGACCACATATTTTGTGTTACAACTATACCTTTTCTTTAACTGAATGGAACTATAATAAGGAAGTAATATAGATTCACCTTCTTGAATATATTTACACTGATTACACTGTTTGTATTTTGTCATTCTCACATTGAGACCCTTAAAGTTATCTCTCTTTCAACCATATTTTTAATACAAATGTCTTTCGTGTACACAATCATAGGGGTATGCCCTAAAATTCTTATGTAGTCTGGACCTGTAGTAAAAACATACTAGTTTTTCTCTATGATGGACCTGATTTCTTTAAAATCATTGTTGTAAGTCAAAATACATGTTCTACCAAAATTTTGATTTATGTTGTTTTCCTCTAAATTAGCCGGCACCAAAGAAAGATTATTCCTGGTGCCCAGTAGGAAGACAAAGTGACATTTAATTATCTTGTAAATTACCTCCTGCAAAATACCATCTAAAAAGGTTTAGTATCCTTTCTTTTGGAACATAGCTTTTAATTTGTCACATTGCTCCTGAAAATCACTGTCATCTGACACCATCCTAGGGAAATTAACACATTGACCTTTTGCTAATGATTTTTTCTGGTGACGGGGATGGCAACTTGTATAGTGCAAACAACATGTTGGAATATGTAGGTTTCCTGTAGATGTTGGATTCAAATTTACCTTTATGTCTATTCTTAAAGATACTTACATCCAAATAATTAACTTTATTATCAGAAACATTCATGGTAAACTTAAAAAAATCTGTAGAAGGGTGGAGGTAGTTAAACAACTCCTCTAACTTAATTCTAGTGTTGGTCCAGAAAATAATGATGTCATCTAAGAATCTTGCATAGAATGACAATGAGTTCACATGTACAGTATTGAAGACATAACTTCCCAGTAAACCAACACTATATTGGCAAAAATTGGGGCACACACTGCTCGGATAGCTACTCCTTTACTTTGCCTGAACAACTGATGTTCAAAAACTATAATGTTCTCAAGCACTACCTCCATTAATGCCCTAAGTGTTAACACTTTAGTGTGGTCTAAGTTAGAATGGGCACATAGTTATCCATGAAACCATTCAGTTCCTGTATGGTGTGGTATGACAGAGAACAAATCTATAACTAACTGATGGAACTATCCATTCAATCTGGAAAATATCCCATGTTTTCCCACTCCACAAAGGTGGAATGTCAACAGAACTGTCCAACTACAGACCCACTGCCATTCTCCCACCATTATCCAAATTAATGGAGAAGTGCATTCATAAGCAGCTTATGGGCTATCTCATTCAGAATGGTCTACTTACCAACTCTCAGCATAGCTTTAGACCACACCACCCTCCTTTTTTTATAAATACCATATTCCAAAATAGGAACAACAACAGGCTATCTTCAGCCCTATTTCTAGACCTGTTGAAAGCCTTTGGTATGGTCAACAACAAATTACTCATCCATTCCCTAAAATCCATCTCCCTAGATAACCATGCTATTCAGTGGTTCCTATCCTATTTGAATGGCAGACAACAGGCTGTATTATGGCAGGAAAACTGTCCACCCTGCTACCTCTCACCCTTGGTGTCCCTCAGGCCTCTATTCTAGGTCCTCACCCTTGGTGTCCCTCAGGGCTCTATTCTAGGTCCTCACCCTTGGTGTCCCTCAGGGCTCTATTCTAGGTCCTCACCCTTGGTGTCCCTCAGGGCTCTATTCTAGGTCATCACCCTTTGTGTCCCTCAGGGCTCTATTCTAGGTCCTCACCCTTGGTGTCCCTCAGGGCTCTATTCTATGTCCTCACCCTTGGTGTCCCTCAGGGCTCTATTCTAGGTCGTCTACTCTTTTCTATCTTCATCATCAATCTTCATTGCATTCCCTGATGCAACCTGCATTCAATATGCCCTTTCTCAGACTGCAATGCAATTACGTATGCAGTAATGATAAATCCAAGATTATTGGCTTCTTCTAATAGACTGCCAGCTTTTATAAGAAAGGTAAAATTTTTAACTAGTGATTTCTTAAAGAAATTCAACAGTTTTTAGACTTCACTAATAATGATGATAAAATTTCTGATGTGATCCTATAGGACTTGATGTAAGCATATTTATACGGCAAAGTCTCTACATTATATTACAAAATGAGATAATAGTCAGATAAAGACTTATTGGTATTACAGGGAAGATAGACAACATAAAGAGAAAAATACAAAAAAAAGAGAAAAAGGCTTATTATAGGAAAAAAATGACTGTAGAGTTTTAGGAGATCCTACAGTACATTGTTTCCTTTAGTATGAAAAAAGATAAATTACATTCTTATTCACTAACTTCTAAAAGCTTTCATATGATAGTTTTTAGATACAAAATGATAGCCAGAAGTAATCTCACCAACAGTATATCTGTCTATGGTAACACGAGGAAATGTATAGATGTGGAAGAAATTCTGGGCAGTTTTAAAAAAACACTATGAGAAAATTAATGCACAAAATAGTAGCATAGAAAATGACAAAGTGAATGATTTTTAAAAAATAAAAATATACAAAATTATTCTGGAGCAAATAAGGAAACAGAAACAGAAACAATTTTAAAACAAAAATAGAGGAGCAGATTAGAGGAAATAAAGCTCCAGGTAATGATGACATCACATCTAAACTATACAAAATATTATCTTGCAATGTTATATCTCTTTTAGAAAAATATAACCAGAAATTAAAACTACATTTAACATACCTTATCACTGAATTATACAATAATTTCTCCCATACTAAAACCAGATAAATGTATCTCTTTGTTTTTCTTATATGTGTATTTTATTACTGAATGTGAATTAAAAATTTTAAGTCAACCTTTGCCAACATATTAACAAATTCACTACTGACACTATTAAAGTAAGACTAAACTGCTTTTTTATTATTAGGCAAACACAGGATAATGTCAAAATAAAAATTACTTTAATCAGTTCTACAAATAATAATAAACAATGCTATTTAATTATCTTAGATATAGATAAAGCCTTTCATTCTGTAACCTGGTCTTATTTAACTAATGTATTAGAAATATATAGATATAATATATTTGCTCTGCATGGACTATGTTTTTATTTTCATTTCTGTTTTCAATTTATACAAGAAACCTGTTTTTTTATAAACTGGTACCTTCAGTGTCCTTTGGATTTATATTGGTGCTGTTTGCATGGGCAGTTGGAGAGATACTTTCTATTTATCAATCCTGATATTATCTCTGCTGTCACCTGACAATTATATTTGGCCTACAAATTCCCTCTAGCACTGTTTTTGTTGAGTCCATGAGGTGTTATTTTCTTGTTCCTAGTGATCCCAGCATTAGGATACCTACTAGAAAGATTTCTGGATTCATAAATAGGGAGTGATCAAAAGCTAGTACAACTATAGCAACAACTAGTTGTGCTGGTTATTGTAGTTGCTGACCTTAAGACTGTGCCTACTATGGAGGAAGAATTGGAATCATACCTGGCCACTTTTTATAATTTTTTTTTATTTTTAAACAGTAAACACACAACAGCAACTAACAAGCAGCATGCATTATGAACAGTAATACACTCAAACTTATAAACAAATAAATGTATAACAATTCAAAGTATGTACAGAACTCAGCTATTGGTTGGGGAAAGTTTTATCTCATATGTAACTATCATATCATACCTGGTCACTTTTAAAAGATGCAATACCATAGAAAACTCTGGGCAAAAATCATTTCATGCTAGCTGACAGAAGGGCCACTGACAATGTATATAGACATGGAAAGAAACTTTTAGTTATGTACTTACCATAACAATAGATGTATGTGATCCATCTCGCCTACATTCATTACTGATGGGTTCTCCGACTCGGCCACTATAAATAGCACAAAGTCTCTCACTGGCTGGGCTAACCCTGTATCCCAGGATGCATCATGCCCAAACCCCCAGATCTTGTTTGCCCCAACATGATTCTCCCATATACACCATACCACAAGGATAAAGTAAGAGGAGAGAAAAAATAATATCCTCAGAGAATCAGGATACAGGTTTCCTCCAAGTCCAACAGGTAGGGGGGAAGGAGGGTGGGTACGTAAGAATGTAGGCGAGATGGATCACATACATCTATCGTTATGGTAAGTACATAACTAAAAGATGTAATGTGATCCTATCTCGCCTACATTCATTACTGACGGGACAGCGTCCCTAGCACCTACATCCTGGGAGGCTCACTGAAAAACACTCCTGAGCACTGTGGAACCAAAGGAAGCCCAACCTCTAGAGGCCACGTCCAGTTTGTAATGAGAAATAAAGGTATGTGGAGAAGTCCAAGTAGCTGCTGCACATATCTCATCTATGGATAATCTAGCATGAAAGGCCACTGAAGTTGACATAGCCCTGGTAGAATGCGCCTTAACTGGAAAGGGATGATCCTTATCCGCTGAAGCATAAATAAATGAGATGCAGTCTCTAATCCACTTAGCTATAGTGCCCTTAGTTACAGATCTGCCCATTCTATTGTCCGAAAAAGACACAAACAACTGATCTGATTTTCTTTCCTGTTGTGTCCTATTTAAATAAAACCTCAGTTGTCTATGCACATCCAACTGGTGCAATTTGTATTCTGCTTTGTTGGAGAACCTTGGGAAAAAGACCGGAAGCTCAATAGACTGGTGGAGACAAAGGGCAGAAGAGACCTTAGGGAGAAAGGAAGGATTAAGTCACAGCGATACTCTGTCCTTGTGAAAAATTAAATAAGGAGGTTTAGCAGAAAAAGCTTGAAGCTCCGATACTCTTCTGGCTGAAGTTATGGCTACCAAGAAGGCAGTCTTCCATGACAGAAATTTCAATTCGCAGGAGGCTGGCGGCTCAAAGGGAGAGAGCGTCAAAGCTCTGAGCACCACATCTAAATCCCATGGCAAGATGGGCTGTGAAACTGGAGGGCGCAACAGCCAGGCTCCTTTCAGAAAGGCTTTACACAGCTTATGGCCCATAAGGGAAGGCTCATGTGCAACATGATAATTGGAGATTGCTGCCAACTGAACCTTTATGGTGGAAGCAGACGAACCTTGTCTAAAGAGTGTAGCTAAGAAATCTACCACCACAGACACCGGTGCTGTAAGAGGGTCCAGATCACATTGCTGAGCCCAAATTGCAAATCTCTTCCATTTACTAGAGTATATTTTCCTAGTAGAAGACTTGTGGGAGGAAGACAGAATATGAACTACTTCCGGGGTAAAAATATGCTGTCTGACTAAGGTCGGAAGTGGAGGAGCCAAGCAGCGAGCTTGAGAGTTCGTAGGGATGGATAGCGCTGTCTTGACTGATGAGTCAATAGATCTGGAGCTGGGTCTAGAATCCAAGGGCCATCCACTGCATACTTCCGAAGGAAGGGGAACCAAACTTGATGAGGCCAGTGTGGTGCGATCAAAATCATTTTGCTTCCCAAGCAGGAGGCCTTCTGCATCACTCTGGGTAGTAGAGGGACTGGCGGGAAGGCATAGAGCAGACCGGAGGGCCAATTGTGGAGTAGAGCATCCCTGGGAGACTCCCCCTGTGGGGGGATCAGAGTGAAAAAATTGCTGCACTTTGCATTCAGGGGACTGGCAAAGAGGCCGCAGCAGGGAAGACCCCACTGGTAGAAGATCTGCGCAGCCACTCTGTCATCCAGGGACCACTCGTGAGGCATCAGAATAGCTCTGCCCAGCCTGTCTGCTATCACATTGGACTTCCCCGGAATGTGCATTGCCACTAGAAAGCGCTGGGAAGCGATCGCCCAATTCCATACTCTCATGGCCTGTCTGCAAAGGGGGTAGGACTTGGTTCCTCCCTGCTTGTTCAGATACCAGACAACTGACATATCGTCAGAGAGAATCGCAATAGTTCCCTTGGGAAGAGAGCTGTGAAGTGCCTGCAAAGCTAGAAGCACTGCTCTCATCTCTAGAACATTGCTATGCAAGTGAATCTCATGGTCTTGCCACATACCTTGGACCGTCTTGCCCAGATAATGCCCCCCCACCCTATCTGGGAGGCGTCCGTGGTTACTGTGGCAATAGAGGATGGGGGGCTCAAGGGTCTCCCTTGGTCCAGATTGGAGGAGAGAAGCCACCAACGCAGATCTTGCCGGCATCTCTCCATGATGAGGATCGGGTGGGACAAGGGGCATTCCTGATATGACCACTGGGCTGAAAGGAGCCACTGAAGTATTTGCATGTGTAACCTGGCCAGCGGAACTAGGAGAATGGTAGCTGCCATTGATCCCAACAACTGAAGGACCCTCCTGGCTTGGGCTTTTCTGCAGGGTAGTAAAGCCAGAACTTGGGCCTGTAACACTTTTATTCTCTCTGTCGGTAGAAAAGCTCTCATCTCTATAGAGTCTAGCTCTGTGCTGATAAAGGCAACACGCTGTGATGGCAGCAATACAGACTTTGCCCAATTGAATGAAATCCCTAGAAGATGGCCCAATTTGACAGTAGCTCTTGTGGCTTGAACAAGTAGATGCCTGGTGGGGGCGGTGAGGAGCCAGTCGTCTAGATAAGGAAACACCTGGAATCCTAGATGTCTCAGGTGAGCTTTCACCACTGCCAGACACTTGGTGAACCCCCTGGGGGCTGTGGTGGGATCAAAGGGCAGGGCCCGGAATTGAAAATGACTGGCTCCCAGCCAGAAGCGTAAAAGATTCCTGGACGCCTTGTTTATCTTGGTGTGATAATAGGCATCCTTGAGGTCGAGGGAGCACATCCACACTCCTTTTTCCAGCAATGGGAAAATGGATTGCAAAGTGACCATTCTGAACTTAGACTTCTTTACAAAGCGGTTTAAACAGCTGAGATCCAGAATGGGTCTCAAGTCCCCTGTTCTTTTTGGCACCAAAAATAACCTTGAGTAAGTTCCTAATCCGATCTGGTCTGTGGGGACTGGTTGGATGACTCCCTATTCTAGCAGCTTTGAAACCTCTATTGCTGCCTGATCCCGTTGACTGGGTGGAACATCCGGGATTTTCCTTGACGGAGGGGGAGAACGAAAAAGGGGAATGGTGTAACCTCTGGTGATGATACGAAGCACCCATCGATCCTGAGTGATGGACTCCCAGGCCTGAAGATGCTCCGAAAAATGACCCCAAACTGGCTCTGGAGACGCACAGTCGGATAATCCCTCAGGGACGCTGGTAGGAGGAACCACGAAAGGACTCGCGGTCTCCTGTATTGCAGGGACCTCCACCACCTCTAGGGTGATGTCTTCCATTAAAATTCCCCCCTCCTCTGCCCCTGGAAGGGGGGGGGTCACTTTGATGGGCAAGGGAAGACTTTTGAGATTTTCTGAACCACATTTTCCCTCCCCTCTGAGCCTTGGGATAAGGCCTAGTGGGAAGTGAAAAACGGGCCCCAATGGCAGACAAAGTCTTGCCCTCCTGCTCACATTTAATGAGGGTGTCTTTCACTTTGGGTCCAAAAAGAGAAGACCCATCGAATGGGGTGTCCGTGAAAGAAGACTTGAAAGCCTCCGCAAAAATGACACAAGCTCATCCAAGCTTGCCTCCTAAGGGCTACGCCCGAACTCGGTGCTCTACCAGCCCCTTTGGCTGCATAATATATGAGCCTCATGGATGAGTTGATGATGGAAGAAAGGGTAGACAGCTGGGCGTTAACAGGCTGAGCCAACGCCTCAGGCAGGTTACCCGACAGGGTATCTCCCAACTCCTTTATGAGATCCCTTTGGAGCCATGTAAAATGACACAAGTAATTCAGCGACCACAAGGTAAAGGTCGCTGAAGACAGGGTACGCTTCCCATACCTATCCGTACTCCTAGACTCCTTATTAGGAGGATGGATGGAAGTAGAAGCCTCTGCCACATCCTGCTGGGTGGCAGACGCCACCACCATAGCATCCACAGGTACTCCCTTGGTCAAAAATTATTTTCCAGGAGGCGCAGATAAAAATTTATTGGGGCAGCTAGGAACTGGCTCCACAGAGTCAGGGTGTTCCCACTCCCTTCGACAAATAAGATCCAATAATTCATCGAAGGGTGGAGACACCCAGGAGGTGGAAGGCTGGGCTCCGAAGGCCTTGTGGAAGACCGAGTCCTCCTCAGAAGGGTTTTTGGAAGGCCAGTCGCCCCGCTGTCTCAAGATCTCCAGGATATCAGAGAATGAGACATCATCTGAGGATGATTTCAGGGACCCTTCTGCATCATCGAGGTCGGTGTCCGAGGTGACAGACTCATCTGGGGAGTCTACGTGCTTCCTCTTACACAACTTCTTCCTAGGAGGCTCTTCAGGGACAGACTCTGAAGGGCCCTCAGAAAGTAGGGGACCACACATGGAGGTATCCTCAGGCCCAGGAGCCCCGCTGTCCAGAGATAGGGGGCACCAGAAGCTCTAGTCGCAGCATCTAGGGAAGGAGTTGCTGATTTAGGTGAAGTCACGATGGACTTGGCCAGCGCACTCCTCATAGACTCGAAGGCAGGTCCACCAGAATCAGACAAAAAACCCGCCTCCGAGACCATGACCGGAGTCGGGGCACCCCTAGCCAAAGCACCAAGGGGGAGACTCGGAGCCGCAGCCTGAAGCCCCGATATATCCCCTTCGGGTCCGACTGAGGACACCCGAGTACTGAAACCTGTAGACGTAATGGAAAAGGTTGGAGCCGATGTCGGATCCGATCGACTCGTGGGAGGTTTCACAGCTGACCCAGGGACTTCACTTGATTCGGCAGACTCTGGCTCCGATGACACCGAGGTTGTTGGAGGAGGAAGAAACCGAACCGATATAGTAGCTGGCTCCGGAGCTGATTGGGCTGGAGCCGAAAATAATTTAGTTAACACTGGCGACTGGAGGAGCCTCAGGACCACCCTATCGACATCCGAATCCGAGAGCCTGGAGGACTTGGAAGAGACCGACAGGGGCCGAGAGACCTTCTCAGTTGGAACCGAGGTAAAGGTAGTGGAACGGCTCCTAATCGGCTCCAAAAGGATCGGAGCCGAAGTAGGTTCAAGAACTACCACAACCTCCTTCGGCGCCGACCATGGAGTCGAAGAAGCTGACCCCGTAATAGACAATACTTCCTGTGGCTCCGAGACCAGTGGAGCCGAGGAAGGAGACATATCCTTGGATGGTGCTTCCTGTGGCTCAGAGACCAGTGGAGCTGAGGAAGGAGAAGTAGTCTTAGATCTTTTCTCCGGAGGCTCTGAAGAACTAGTTGGAGCCGGAGACTTCATTTTTTACTTTGATCTGGGTTTCTCAGAGGGAGGAGAGGAAGCCAAAGTTTCCTCAAAGGAGGTTTAATCAAACCCTTGAGGATAAGTTTATTTTTTCTCTCCTGTAACACCCTGGCAAAGAAAGCATGACACACACTGCAGGATTCCTGCAAGTGTATGGCAAAGAGACAATATACACAGTTGGCGTGTCCGTCAGTTAGCGACATTTTGTAAGCATATTTAGCGCATTTCTTAAAGCCAGATGGCTTATACTCTTTAGGTTCCTTGCCCGACATAAGGAACAATCAATAAGCAGCAACAATATTCAAAAAATAGACAATCACAAGCACACTCGCAACACAAGGCGGGGGGGGCTCTAACTTAAACGCCCGTACAATAAACACTCAAGATAGGGCAAAGGCCCTCTAACTCAAATGGGCCTAGCCCACCAAACAGAAGGATTACCAACCACAAACACAATCAGACACAACCAGGAATACAACCGACAACGTAGCTATTAGAATAACTTTTGATATAATAATAATACTCGAATTTCTCTAATTGAAAGACAAAGAAAGGGTGCTTAGCCACAGCCAAGTTGAGACCACGTCGTTACTCTAGGAGCAGCAAACGAGATCTGGGGGTTTGGGCGTGATGCATCCTGGGATACAGGGTTAGCCCAGCCAATGAGAGACTTCGTGCTAGTTATAGTGGCTGAGTCAGAGCCGATTCTCGGCTCCGAACCCGTCAGTAATGAATGTAGGCGAGATAGGATCACATTACATCTGCAGATATATATATTATGACAAATTGAAAAAAGAACCTTTGGCCAAGGATAGGATTAAATCTGGAGTACAAGCAATAAAATTTTATAATCAAACTTTTAATGCTGACAAATAGTATTCATTCAGACATATGATTTAAGATACACTTTAAAGCTTTGTCTAGAACCTAATAATTATGTTAATCTGAAAATGCTAGAACTTTTAGCTATAGACATGCTTAAAGGTGCATTGCCTAGTAATATAAGGCAGTAGGTTCATACGTAAGTACTAGGCTAGCTGCCCTTGCAGACCATTTAAGCTTAGGCAATTTTCCTTCAGAAGTGATAATGAAATCCTGTACCTTCTGTCCATGAGGTAAACTATTATGGCAACCCCCAAACTCCAATAATTTGATATGTGTCACATCAGTACACTCACATAATGTTGCCCTTTGCTGGAATTGAACACCCGCCTATGCAAGTCCATAAGCTAATGAAATGTAGATTAACTACATGCACCACAGGTACTAAGCAGTGATCCCAACAGCTCATAACTTTAGTAGAATCTTTAACTAATGATATAATGTTTAAACCAGATCTGCCTTCTTCTTAGTGTAAAATAGTAAAAAGAAAAATGTGTGGTATCCCCCAGAGTTTCAGAAAACCCAGTATGCAGCCTATACTGAGTTAAAAACAAACCAAGAAGAAACTTCACAATGTGAAGAGTGTGAAGTTCACTCCTTGAATTATGTTATGCACCTAGTTCACTAATAAAAATCAGACTTTAAAATATGTACTACAAAATAATAAAGTAGAAAATAGTAGGCAGTCCTCAGCGGAGTTAAAAATGGAATATCCTTTATTGAAACACACAAACAAGTGATCCTAGGTGAGTATAATGAAAAGCATTAAAGACATTCATTATTTATATGTAATCAGGTTATATGGAGCAAGGGAGTGTTTACAGAAGGTGGTTCTGTTAAGAGCAATAAAAGCAATAAACTCATTCCTTTAACCAAGTTCCGATTCCCCCTTAACACCATAGTGTAATCTGAGACTGTACTACCTTAGAAGTGAAACTAAAAATCTAGAGACAAATTCAAATATACAATATAAGAACAGCTTATTAAGGCTAACCCAATGAGTCAAACTTTATTAATTAAGAAAGTAAATCACTAACAAAATGACTAACTAATTAACTATACTTTTAAATGGAAAGGAGCTATAATTTCTACCTTGAGGCAGGTTACTGAAGATGGTATCCTGTGTTAGTGGGCTTGCAGGTAAACTACACAATCTTTAAAAATCCCTAATGGGGAGGTGATACTTTAAGTAGTGCAAGAGACAGCATAACCAAGGTTGTAGGGAAAGGTAGCAAATACAAAGTTTCCTTTACTTATTACCATTATTTCAAGTCAAAACATTATATTTTATAAAAAAATAAAAAAGAACAATAATAAGTAGAGATTAGTCCTTGAACCACTCCTTTTTATTTGCTTAAATGAAATAAAAGCTAGTGTCATGGGCCTCCGTTTGACTAAATTTGCAGGTGATTGCAAATTAGGAGCTGTCACAGAATACACTAATGACACTAATGTTCTCCAGGAAGGGCTTACACAGACAAATAAATTGTGTCGGAGTCATAGTATAAAACTAAGTGCCAAGAGGTGCATAACGTATTCTTTGGGAAGTCATCCACCCTTAGTAACTATCATATTGACAACACACCCCTAAAAGCCGACCCAGTAGTCAGGGACATAGGGACACACATAGACAGTAATCTAACCTTTGACCATAATATGTCTACATTAATCAGAAAATCATTCAATGTTGTGCAACTTTTTTTTATTTATTTTACATTTGTTGACCGGGCTAGTCTAACTAGGTATATGTCCATTTTCAGTAGAGGCCCGGGGAGAAAAGCTCCAGGACAAAACAGATGAAAAAGTAAAAAAAAAATTGTGTAGAATGAATATAGAGTTTACATAGAAAAAAACATACAAAATACTGGGATACATTTTCAAGACACTGGTTTGAATCATCTACAAGATATTAACACCCTATTAAAAAAAACACCCTCTGAAAAACAAGAGTTTACATAGAAAAAACATACAGAATACTGGGATACATTTTACAACACACTGGTTAGTAATCATCTACAAGATATAAACGCCCTGGTTAATAATAAATACAAAAATAGAGAAGACAATAGTTTAATACTATTTACAAATATATAGAAAATGACATTTATAATGAGTCAAATCATAGAAGTTACAGATAAACTGTTCTGATTACATATACAATAAGTACAAAATTGACAAAAGAGGGAAAGTAAAAAAAGTAATTAATCAGTTAGTCAGGGTTGTTACAAGGGCACAGCCATTTTGTTCTAAGGAGTATTTTCAGTTGCTGTTTGAAGAGGGGTAGAGAAGGAAGAGAAGTTAATTCAGTAGGTAGAAGGTTCCAGTTTCTCCCAGTAGAGTTTGAGAACAGAGAATCACCTGCCAAGTTGTTTGACTTACTAATGTTAATTAACAATTTATTTGCTGATCGTAAGTTAGTGAGATTTTTATAGGGGGTGATGATATTTGAGAGTATTGGGGTATTATTTGGGTGGTAGAGGATCTTATGAGCAATGATAAGTTGACTATATTGAAGCTGATGAGGTAGTTCAAGCCATCCTAGTTGTTTTAGATTCTGACAGTGATGGGTTCTATAGGGATTACCAGTGGCAAATCCTGCAATGTTATTATAGGAGGTAGCTAGTTTGAGACAATTATGTTTCAACAGATTGGTATAGATTGGTGAGGCATAAAGGAGTGTTGAGATTAGATGAGAATGGGCAATAGAAGATCTAGCTATTGGAGTGAGGAAGGATTTGACTCTATATAGAGAGCCCATTGTTCTGTTAACTGTTTTTATTGTGTTATTAATATGGGAGTCAACGTTAAGGTTGTTGTCTATAGTAATTCCTAGAAGCTTAGTGGTAGTGTCAGGGGATATGAGGGTACCATTGTTAGAAGTAACAGAGAAATCAATAGGTATGTGCTTCCGGGTAGGGGTAAACAACAGGAGCTTAGTTTTTTTAGGATTAAGGAGGAGGCAGTGTTTTAAGAACCATGACTCTATTGTGTGAAACATTTCCTTTTTTTTTTTTCAAAACAGGTTTATTGTTTTAACATACAAGAGAAATATCATAATAATTTTATACAAGTAATTAAAAATAGATATGATTATAACATTCAACAAAACAACTAAAATATTTACAAAGACATCCACTACAATCAGATCAATTAATTAAACTAAAATACCATGCTATTGAAATTAGGATTTTTTTTAACAAATTTTGTAAAATATCCCATACAATATAATAAGATGTTTTTCTAGTTGTTCTTGACCTAATTGTGTTTATTTCCATATGGCACACTATATTCATAACATTTTTAAATTCATTGAACGAAGGAGGTGCATCTGAAATCCAATTTCTGGTTATTATTTTCCTAGCCACTGCTAGAATAGACCATAACAAGGGAAGCTTAACCTTTTTAACACTTTGAGGTACAGGTGTGTTGAATAATATAAGAGATTTAGAAATAATTAAATTATCTGTAAAAAGAGCCTGCAAAAATTCATTAATTGACTTCCAGTATTCTTTCAGTTTTATACAGTCATAAAACATATGAGCCCAGTCAGCATTAATTTCTACATTACATCTCTTACATAGATTATCTTTATTATTTATTTTATTCATCATCAAAGGTGTATAAAAAGATCTATGTAAAATTTCCATGTATAAAGTCTCCAGACAATGGAAGACGTAGTTCTATAGGCAGATTCCAATATATATTGTTTATCTTGTTGATTTGGTGGGTCCCCATTAATAGAAGTGAAATAATTCCAGTATGAATCTACACTGTAAAAAGTTTCTTGTCTGATAATTTTATGTATGTATGAAAGTTTACCTTTATCAGAAACTTTATGTTGTAAATTTAATATCAAGTAATCAATCAGTGTTGGAATAGATTCTTTAACTGTTATAGACATTAGATCTATTTTATTAATGCAATGTTGTCTAAAGGTCTGAACCTCTAACCAGCAAGTTTCTCTTAGATCAAATTCTTGTTTTAAGAAATCTAGATTTTTAAGTTTATTATCAGATATCAACTGATACCAGTACTTTAGATCATTATCTATAGCTAAATGAGTTCCTTCAGAAGTAGATGACAAAAGCATACCCTGAGTATACATTATAGGGAATATAATAAAATTCCATTCTCTATACTTAGGGTGCATGAATATAAAGTTATGATAGCTAATAATAATATTTATTGGGTAACAAACCATATGTTTAGGTGTAATAGGTGAAGTACAAAATTCCTTTAGTAACCATAACATGAAGTTATTTACAATCATATTTTTATGTGTTAAGGAGATTTTCATGAAGTGCATACTAATTAGCTCCCAATAATCTTTCCATTTTGCGACATATGACTGATCTATTAATAAAGTAATAACTTTTACAATAGAAGAGATAGTATATAAATTAAAGTCTGGAAAAGAAATACCCCTTGAGACCAGCTATTAGTATGTTTCTTTAATGCAATCCTAGGTCTATTAGGTGCCCATAGGAAATTTAACATTAGTGTATTCAGTTTCTTGATAATTATTTTTGTAGGTGGAAGTATTATTGATTGTATTAAGTATAACATCTTGGGGAATATTATCATTTTAATAATTGTAAGCCTCTCCTCCATAGTAAAAAACATATTATTCCAGGTATTAAAAAGATTTTGTATATTAAGAAAACAGGTATTATAATTATTATATATAATAGATTTAATATCTTTAGATAGTATTATACCTAAATAAGTTATCTGACCTGAATTGGGTACATATTTAGTAAAATCACTAATGAGAATATTTTTTCGTGTATATATAGGTAGTATTTTAGTTTTTTTTTCATTGAATATTAAACCAGAAATACTTTTAAAATTCATCATTTTATCAAATAGAGACTGCATAGAAGAATTAGATCCTGCTGATGTCATTAGAACATCATCTGCAAAAAGTTGAATTTTGGATGTTGTATTTTCATCTATTTCAAAACCCTCTATGTCAGTACTGTTTCTGATCAAATTAGCCCAAGGCTCCATTACTAAAGTGAATAATAGTGGAGAAAGTGGACATCCTTGTTTTGTACCTTTAAAAATTGGTATTTTTTGTGAAACATATGTTCCTACCTTAATATAAGCCAATGTTCATTTGTATAAATGCTCAATTAGATTTACAAATGCATCTGAGAAGTTTGTGCACTTCAGTAAGGTAAACAGATAGTCCCAACTTACTGAATCAAATGCTGAACTTATATCAAGACTAATAAGTGTTAAATCTTTCTTTTTCCTATTTGCAAAATCAATTAATGTTAAAGTTCTTCTTATATTATCAAAAGTATTTCTATTTACAATGAAGCCTGTCTGATCTATATCTATAATGCCAGGGATGATTGTCTTCAATCTATCAGCAAAAATACTCATAAACATTTTATAATCAACATTAAGTAATGAGATGGGCCGATATGAAGTACATCTAGTTGGATCTTTATTAGGTTTTAAAATTGGCGAAATAAATGTATATTGCCAAGATGGGGGGGTTATTAACTCAGTTTGAGCCAAAATAAAAACCTTATGTATTAATGAATATGTACTTTTAGAAAGGATTTTATATATCTCTGGTATAATACCATCATTACCCGGTGCTTTGTTTGATTTAAGCTTATTTATTTGTGTAACAAAAAACAGGAACAGCACACACAGCAAACGGAGTACGGAAACCACACAAGATAAAAGAGTAGATAACAAAAAAGTCATAAAGTTCAGGTGTGGTCTCCAAATGGCATATAACTCACTTAAAAAACTCCAAACGAAAATCCAGCATCCAAAGTTGATAAGAAACAAGTTTATTCCAGTAAGCGCTTTCACCCTTAGGCTTCTTCAGACTTTACAAAAAGGTAACTACAAAGCAGGTTTAAAAATCTTAAGAGCTCTATTAATTGGTCGAGCCCCAGCCAATCAATGTCAGTTGGCAAAAGCATCATCACATAAATATATCAACTGAAATGATTGTTAAAAATCACATAAAGGTATATCCATATTAATTGCCCATAGGACAAAAAATTATTTAAACAAGGTTAAAATCAGTATTAAAACAAGCGCTTCATATGAATGATAATAAAACGAGTTAAGCTCACAGTCATAAACACATAGGGTTATAACAACCCTCCCCATACTGGCTAAGGGGCACAAGTAACATTAAAATCACATTTCGCCAGACATCTACCATATATATGGTGACGATCAAGTTCCCCATAATTTAAAAAGTAAATAGACAACGGAGCATCTAACATTTAAAACAAAAACTCATATGCTTGTGTATTTAAACACAAAGATGTTCACAATTAGAGTACATCAAATTAATAGCCTAAAAAGGCTTCACAGTAAGCCAACTAAGGTAAGCAACTGCACAACCCCATACGAGTAAACATGCCCGTAACACATAACACTTACCAAGTAAGGAAAATAAGTGTGTAGAACTGGTGTCTATAATCCATAAGATGTACAAACCATTCCTCAAACTTATTCTTGGCATGGTATAATGCAATACGCTTTCTGTTTCAAAACAAACACCTACGTAATTACGCCAGAGCATCTGACCTTAGAACAAAAGTTCATATACTTGTGTATCTAAACACAAGGATGTTTATAGTTGAATGCATCGAGTTGACAGCTTAAAAAGGCTTAGTGAGTTAACTAAGGTAACTGCACAGCCCCATACGAGTCAACATGCCCGTAACACAAAACACTTACCTAGTAATAGAAATAAATATGTAAAACTACTATCTGTAATCCATAAAGTGTGCAAACCATTCCTCAAGCTTGTTCTTGGCATGATATGCAGCAAGACGCTTTCTGCTTCAAAATATGCACCTATACTAAGTAACTACGTCGCTAAAATCACGGGAGAAAACCTACAAAACCAATAACTTTTGATAGATCGTCGTCAGATGGCAATATAGCCTAACCACCACTTCACTATACACAAGTATATGAACTTTTGTTCTAAAGGTCAGATGCTCTGACGTAGTTACGTAGCGTAGGTGTTTGTTTTGAAACAGAAAGCGTATTGCATTATACCATGCCAAGAATAAGTTTGAGGAATGGTTTGTACATCTTATGGATTATAGACACCAGTTCTACACACTTATTTTCCTTACTTGGTAAGTGTTATGTTACGGCATGTTTACTAGTTGCTTACCTTAGTTTTTACTGTGAAGCTTTTTAGGCTATTAATTTGATGTACTCTAATTGTGAACATCTTTGTGTTTAAATACACAAGCATATGAGTTTTGTTTTAAATGTTAGATGCCCGTTGTCTATTTACTTTTTAAATTATGGGGAACTTGATTGTCACCATATATGGTAGATGTCTGGCTAAATGAGATTTTAATGTTACTTGTGCCCTTAGCCAGTATGGGGAGGGTTGTTATAACTCATGTGTTTATGACTGTGAGCTTAACTCGCTTTATTATCATTCATATGAAGCTTGTTTTAATACTGATTTTAACCTTGTTTAAATAATTTTTGTCCTATGGGCAATTAATATGGATATACCTTTATGTGATTTTTAACAATCATTTCAGTTGATATATTTATGTGATGATGCTTTTGCCAACTGACATTGATTGGCTGGGGCTCGACCAATTAATAGAGCTCTTAAGATTTTTAAACCTGCTTTGTAGTTACCTTTTTGTAAAGTCTGAAGAAGCCTAAGGGTGAAAGCTACTGAATAAACTTGTTTCTTATCAACTTTGGATGCTGGATTTTCGTTTGGAGTTTTTTAAGTGAGTTATATGCCATTTGGGGACCACACCTGAACTTTATGACTTTTTTGTTATTTATTTGTGTAATAACCTCTGTATATGAAATACTTTTGTCCAATAGTTTAATCTGTTGTTTATTAAGCTTTTTATTCATGTTTGTGGTTATAAACTCCTTTATTTTATCTTTAGGTTCCATGTTAATGTTATTATGGTTAATTTTGTGAAAGTGATTTCTAAATTCATCTAGTATTTCTGGTATACTAGAAACATTCTTTTTTTTCCTTAGAGAAAATATTTCTTTGATATGGTTTTGTTTATTCAACCTTTTTGTTTTATTTTTAAGTCTATGTAAGTATTTGGGGCTTATTGAATAAGACAAAACTTGTATTTCTCTAAAGTTATTTTAACTTTATGAGTTAAAATTTCTTTGTATTTCTCATTTAGTTTGTTTATTTCTTCAATAACTTTCTTGTCCATAATATTTTCTTTATTATTATGTTTATAAGAGTCTAATTTACTTTGAATATCTAACAATTCCTTATCCCAAGATTTCCTTTTATTATTATACCATCTGATACTTTGTCCATATAGATATGATTTTAAGGCATCCCAAACATAGACAATGGAGACTTCAGGAGTATTATTTATGTCTAAAAATGCTTTACTTCTGAAAGTATATATTCTTTATAGTCTTTTAGTTGAGTTAAGTATGCTGGTAACCTTTTGATCTGAACATTATGAGTATTTTTATCATGAATTCAAAAACAATTGAATTATGATCAGATATAGGACATGAAATGATTTTGGAATTAATTAAATCTGTTACCATCTGGTTAGAAATAAAGACCCTATCTATTTTTGAATAAGTTTTGTATCTGTTAGAAAAAAGGTGTATGGTAATGATTTTGAATCTATCTGATTATTAATATCATTCAAATGATAAGAATTAGCAAAATCATTTAAATGTTTTGCATTAGATGTAATTCTTCTTTTCCTATAGTGGTAGTATCACTTTCATGTAGTATACAATTAAAGTCACCAGCTAAAATAATGTCTCCTATAGAGAATGATATGATCTTATCAAGATGATGTTTCACTGTATTAATACCAATTCCAGGTATCCAATATACATTAATTAAAGTGTAAGTCTTCCCATTAATTTGTATTGTAACCATACAAAACATTCCTTTGTCATCCTGATAAGACTTAATGGTTTTAGGAATGGGCATACTTTTATTCCATAAAATAGCCACTCCTCTTTTTTCTGAGTGTGCTCTGAACTAACCAATACTGTATATTTGTTTGTGGCTAGTTTATCAATATCTTTTTCAAGAGATGGATTTCTTGCAGGAAGACTAAGTTGGCCTTATGTAAATTAATGTATCTTATTAGGCTTGCCCTTTTACACGGATTATTCAATCCATTAATGTTTAAAGAAATTCCTTTTAAAGATGTCATTTGGCATTTTAAAACTTAAGAATCTTATGATCAAAATAACAAATAACAACATAAGTAATGTTACATCTCCTCCTTTAGGTGTACCTTTAAATATAGCTGTATTTATTGAATCTCTTATGGGATTTTGTATAGGATTCAATTTTGTTTGTAGTGACAATGAGTGTACAAAATATATTGTGGATGTCAAAACTATATACATATAACAATGAACAAGTGAAAATAATGTAAGGATTAAACCTTGCATCCAGCCTGGAGTTAAAAACTCCAACTTAGAGTAGTATTTACCACTCAAGTTAACCCCCTACCCTAAGCAGCAGTACCTCAGCTACCACCTTATCAATTTAATACTGGTTATATTTAACTTAAATTAAACAGCTTTCAATTTAATTATCTAGCAAGACAAGACTACACATTTGATAAAACAGCATCATATAAACTAAAATAAACTTTTTTTTTTTTTTTTTTTTTTTTTTTACTATTCATACTACTATATACATCTATGTAATATAATACACTTGTATTCAAATAGCATTCAAATAATCTTGATATTAGGCACCACGAGGAGAGAGAGAAATAAAAGACGTGAAAGAGGGAGAGAGAGAGTGAAAGAAAGAGAGAGAGAAAAAAAAAAAAAAAAGGAAGGCATATTTACATATTAATTTATTCAAAGTATGTAAAAATAAGTTCTAACATTCATTTAAATCAAAAACTTTGGCTAATATGGTTCAGACATTACATATATTAAGATGCATCTATTTTCTGTCATGTAAATGCAGTCAACAGCTTCCAAAAACCTTGAATTGCTTGTATATGAGCATTTTACTCATACTCATTATTGTCAATAGAATAAAATATTATATTTATAGAAATTGTTATAAATCATACTGCATAGTTATGCAAATTCTCAGAAACACTTGCATTATTGTAAAAAAAGCCATCTGTATCTTGTATGTCTATACTACTGCTTTAAAATATATCACATGACAATTTCTTCCAGAATAGAGTTATAAAGTTATTTATGCTTGTCAATCAGATGAATTAAATGAGTTATAGTAATGTATATGTTTGGAGCATAAGTTTTTAACACAGATTAGTATGCTGCAGTCAAGTAGATTTTCAAAAACACTTGAATAAATGTTTCATTTTCTATGCCTTCTAAAATAAGACATTTACTTACTACAAGAAACTGCATCATTTAAAATCATTATAACTGACATATTTTATGAATTATAACATAGATATTTAAGTAATTATATAAAATAACTCACATTTAGATGTTAAAGAGTTCATTTTCCTTCACATAGTCGCATTTGCATCAGTTCTACTTCCTGGTAGAGTGTTCTTCCTGAATCTGCGATGTGTCAGTGTGATATCTGGGTCAAAGGTCAAACTGACTGCTTTCAGCTTCTCTGTGAGAATTCTGAGAGTTGAAGCTTTTAAAACAACTTGAGGACACTGTTCATGAGGTAGCCCACATCCCAGATTGTCTCCCTTAACATTTTGGTGGGAAACCTGTTAAAAACTAGTGACAAACATTCATTTAGCAGTGTAAATGTATCTAAACATGACAAAACCTTTGCAATGTATTTTACAGGTTATTACAGCCTCTATGTAAGTGAAATTAAGCCCAAAGTTATTAATAAGTAATAAAACTCAATATTTATGTCCCAACTCAATTTTTATGCAAATCTTATTATTTACTGTGTGAAACATTTCCTGAGTTAAGGACTGTAGTTCTGATGAAGATTTGGCTGTGCAGATTATTGTTGAATCATCTGCATATTGTATGCAGGTTGCATGAGGAGTAGCTTTGCAGAGATCATTAATAAAAATAGAGAATAATAAAGGACCAAGAATAGAGCCCTGGGGAACACCTAGTGTAACTGGTAGGTGGGATGATAGATTATTTTCCCACATAACAGCTTGCTGTCTGTCACTTAGGTAGGAGCTAAACCATTGTATAGCTAGAGTATCAAGAGAAAGTGATTTAAGAATGTTAATAAGCAATGTGTGGTTAACCATATCAAAAGCTTTTGATAGATCAATAAATAGGGCTGAAGAGAGAGTATTATTATTGTGATTTCTGTTAATAGTGTCAGTGAAAGATAAGAGGGCTGTAGTGGTACTATGGCATGGTCTAAAGCCATGTTGGCTTTGTGCAAGTAGATTATGTTTTAGTAAGTGGTCTAGAAGTTGATGATGAATACATTTTTCCATTATTTTTGCTAAGGGGGATAGTAGGGCTATAGGTCGGTAGTTAGAGTATTCATTTGAGTTGCCTCCTTTATGTAGGGGGATAATGTGTGAGATTTTCCAGATGACTGGGATGGTTCCCTCGTTAATGGTTCTGTTTATTAGGATTGATATTGGATAAGCTACTGCTTTGACAGCTTTTTGCAGATATTGTGCTGGAATCTGGTCAGCAGGAGTACAAAGCTTAAGTTTTAGAATGAGTTTGGGGATGAAATTAGTGGAGATGGGTTGGAATAGGAAAATAGGAAGAGAGCTGGAGATGAGGTTAGGAAGGCTGGAGCTGTCAGGGGTTAGGTGGCTGGCTAGGGATTGGATGGCTTTGGTAAAGAAGGTATTAAACGCATTAGCAGTTTGGTTGGGAGTTTCATGATTAGCACCAGTTGGGGTTGGTGTACTGCAGTGACCGGGGTGTAACAGACTATTGATACTTGCCCAGAATTTCTGGGGGTTGTTTAGGTTAGTTTGCTGCATTTTACAGTAAAAGTTTTTTTTGTCTGAAAGTATAGCTTTTTTTGTCATATTTCTCATTTGTGTAAATGTTTGTTGATCTATTAAGTTTTTTGTAGTTCTCCACCTAGTCCAGGCTTTATTTCTGAGTAACATTTTTTTCCTGGTGTCTTTAGAGAGCCATGGGGCTGGTTTAGACCTAGTTCTGATAGTACATTTTGGTGCATGTTGGTCAAGGATATTTAAGAAGGTAGAGTTATAGTGTATAACAGCCTCTTCAAGTGGGAGGATTTTTAGGGGAGACCAATCACAAAAGCTAAGTTCAGTTTGGAATAACCTTTGGTTAAACTGTTTATTTGACCATATAGTCCTATATGATGTTTGGTGTGGAATATCAGTCTTTTGTCTGATTATATAGGTGAAGGAGTGGTCACTTACATCGACAGGGAGGACACCTACTTTGTAAGTTTGATGGTGGTTATTAATAAGGATCCAATCCAAGGTGCTCTCTTTCTTGGTTGGTTTGTTAATTCTAGTTGGGGAGGTGATGGTCTGTGAGAAACCATGAAGGTTGATATGAGAAGTAGGGTGGTCAGTAGCAAAGCATTTCCAGTCAATATTGAAGTCACCAAGGATTATAGTTTCTTGTGGGAAGGTTGATGCTGCCCAATTAAGTATGTCTTCAAGTGTAGATATATTGTTCCCAGGAGGTAGGTAGATGCAAAAGATATACATGGATTTACTAGAATTAAGTTGTACTTTAGAAATAAGAACTTCTGCATTACTGTCTTTAGGTGTGTTATAAGGTAATGAGGTGACTTGTAATCCATCCTTGAAAATAATTGCTACTCCTCCTCCCTTTCTCTTTAAACGGTATAAATAAAGATATGGTATCTAGGTCCAAGGAGGTCATTCTTCCACTGTATTCAACATTCATTATAAAAAGAGTGTGTGCAGCTATAAAATGGGTTTTCTATAGCCTGAAGTACCATTTGTTAGGTAGATATTCCATTTCAGTTTAGTAAGTGACCCTGCCCCACTGATGTGGCTGAATTGTGACTGATAGCAATTCAAAGATGAGATGGTGGTCATTACCTGCAAAACTTTTCAATATATAGCAACTTACAGGCCCAGACTAGCAAACAGAAATGCTGATGAGTTGTCAAGGGCCGGCACTCCATTATTATGAGACCAAAACATCTGGTTTTGCATTCAGAAGGGGTAGCCTTCCAGTACGACTTGGGAAAGGGAAGTGCCCATAATGTTTTTCAGAAATTTGCACATATTAGTTATTAATGCAGTACTGATTCTAAGTATTGGGATTTAAAAGGATGCAGCCTAGAATAATATAGTTTGAGGTATCAGCAGGATCATAGTGCTAGAACTGATGCTTTATAAGGAAGTAGTCTAGAAAAATATAGTTTGAGGTATCAGCCGGATCACAGTGCTGGAACTGAGGCTCTAAAAGTAAGTAGCACAGAATAATATAGTTTGAGGTGTCAGCAGGATCACAGTGCTAGAACTGAGGCTCTAAAAGGAAGTGGTCTAGAAAAATATAGTTTGAGGTATCAGCAGGATCACAGTGCTGGAACTGAGGCAGGAGCAAGGCCTAAAGCCTGGACATTTATTTGAGTGCAGTTCATTGCTAAAAGTGCTGTGTGGTCTATAAATATTTATGTTAAAACAAAGCTAAATATACCTTTTGGTTTGCTTTAAAAGCCAAGTGAACTATATATTTTTTTTCATTTAAATGTTTGGATGCATAAAATAAGTGTGTGTGTGTTTTTAATAAAGTGGAGCCTCCAGTATTTTTTGGACTTAAAAAATATCAGTCTGCCTATCTATTTATCTATATATCTATTTGTTAATCTATAATTTCTCTGTCTCTCTCACTCTATATCTTCTTCTTTTGGCTTTTCCCAGTTAGGGGTTGCCACAGCAGATCACATGTCCTCTCATGATTGGCAATGGAGTTTTACGGTGTTGAGATGCCAGCCCGGTGCTCAACTTTACCATGGAAGGTACACACACATATACCTAGGGCCAATTTAGAGTGTCCAATCCACCTACAGCATGTCTTTGGGATGTGGGAGGAAACCGAAGCACCTGGAGGAAACCCAAACAACCACAGGGAGGACATGCAGACCCCGCACAGAAGGCACTCCAGCTGAGGATTGAACCAGAGAACCTCTTGCTGTGAGGCGACAATGCTAACTGCTGCACCACCGTGGCCGCCCTTGTCTCTCTCACTCTATATATAAAACTATATATACTAACATACATATGTACATGCAAAGAATGCTAGTACCACAGAATCTGTTTAATAATTCCAACATTAAATAAAGGATGAACCACAAATCCAAAAATCTAAAAGCAAACCAGGCTTCAGATAAGCAAGCCTTCTTCAGTGCACTCTATCAGTCTACACACGCGCGCGCACACACACACACACACACACACACACACACACACACACACACACACACACACACACACACATGTAAAGCATTGACTCTTTACTAACCAGACCAGTATTTTAGTCCTAAGTATAATGATCAGCTTCTGAGCAGACCACGTATCTGATGTTTTCTTCAGTGTCCTTCTAAATCCCAAATATTTGTCAGGGCTACTCACTCTGGACATCTGATCTATTTGGCTTTTGCAACAGTTCTTGCTGAACTATGACTTTCCTTGAAAATGCAGCTAGAAGAGTGTCTCTCTCCAACTCTTGACTATTAAAGCAATAACCCATGGCTGGGTGTGAATAATGCTGGTTTTACCCATGGTGGTTTGGTTTGGTCATGAGGGTGAAGCATGAGTGACAAAGTCAACTATGGGTAAACCCGCACTACACACAGGCAGCCATGAGTTATTTCTATTCTACAATGACATTATTTAAGAACAAATGTAGTTGCTTTTCTTAAATAATCATGTCCTTGTATAATGGCAGCGTGGTACTCTTCCACATTTTTCCGTGGTATCATGGTGCTTACTTGATGTACTGCACCTGTATGCAGAACTTACATTCCCCTGCATACACAGTACATCAGTGCTGTGTAAAGGAAGAAAGGAAGATCTTCATTGCTTTTTTGTTTTCTTTTCTTTTTAATTAAAAAAATGAAATCTGCAGACTTGGAGAGACAGGACAGAGAAAATACAAGGATAATCACGTACGTTTCTCTATTTTTGCATACCGTACCTGATTATCCTTGTATTTTCTCTGTCCCATCTCTCTTGTTCTTTTGAAGTCTCTGGTTTTTGTATGTTTATTTTTTTTTTTAATTTAAAGAAAAGTAGAATTTCCATAGCATATATTAATAGAAGAAAGTCCAGGTGACCAAACTTTTTTCCCTTGGTATATACTTGATTTACAGTGGGAACTCTGGTTGGGCTGACCAATCAATGTGCTCATTTTTGAATGTTAATGGCTAGTCATTGTATAATATAGTTCTCACCATCTCTGGCTTACACAAATATCTGTACTTAACTTCATCAGCTTTCGATCTCTTCACTGATAACAAATGATTGCGGTTTGTCTTCCTAGCAACTTCATCTTCAGTCTGTACATTTTCGTATGGTGTTCATATTCTTACTTTACCTCCAACTTGCCGATATGATAGCCTTTTGCAGTTTCTGTCGTAACATTTTTATCTCTGCTTCATTCTTTCTACCATTTATTTTAATTTTCATGCATCTGTAATATAGCTGGAGTAGATAATTTCCTTTAAAACTTTTTAGCTATTCAAATCCTTTAATTAAACTACGTACATGCTATTTGCAAAGTCCATAACAAAATTCAAAACATTTCTAATATAATTAATACCTTTCTAGTAAGCTTTGTAATTTTTCCCAAGCTAATAATTTATGTGTAACATTTTTAGTGCTTATTCTTATAGTAAGTGTTTTGTTATTACATACTGATTTTGCTAAACAGATAAATTCATTATTAAATGAGATAGTAGTCTTTGTTTTCCATTTTTTGTAATGTTTTTCTAGCTATTGCTAAAATGCTCCAAAGAAGTATTTGTGATACTGTAATCATTTCAGATATGTGTATTAAATAATGTAAGAGAATCTGAGATGTTGCATTTATCCGACCACAATGCTCTACAAAAGTTCCCGAAGACAGTCCAAAATGCAAAAACTATTTTACAAACAATTATCATATGTTACCAATAAGCATTAAGGTCTATCTCACATCTCCAACATTCTGTGCTATCTAATTTATATATAGTTGCTATGTTTTGAGGTGTGAGAAAATTTCTATGCATACATTTTCATGTAAATATTTTCCAATATGGGGAAAATGTGATTTTTACTGCTGATTTCAACTGGCTATTGACATTCTGAAGATGAAATAATGCTTTTAAATTTCAAAATTCTAAGACAATCTCCTAGATTCTCAAAAGCTTGCATGGTGTGCAAGATCGGTGCAGGAGCTCAAGCAGGCAATATGTCTGCCATGTGATCCAGGAACAGCCTGCAGGGGCGTGCACGAGCGCTCCTGCACTAATCCTGCACGGACAAAGCCCTTGTATGCAAATCACCCCATTTGCAGGAGAAATCTATGCAAATGAGGTGATTTTGCAATCTAGGAAGCTTGCAACCGTCCATGCAGGACTAGTGCTATCTGCAGAAATGTACTCGGTTAATAACCAAGTACATTTCTGCAAAATCCAAAATGGAGCTATGACAGCTCCAAATAAAAGCTGCATATCATGTAGTAAGCATACCAATGGCCAAATATAAGGCCAATGGCATTGCAAACATAAAAAAGCATAGGGCAGCGGCGTGCAAATGGGATCGGGGGAAATAACAAAATGAGCTTAAATTAAACATTCTAACTAAAATTAGTATTCTGCCATGAAAGTCAATGGCAGGCAGAAGACAACATGGCCAGTGAGTAGTGATTGCTAAGGGGGGAGGCTCAGTGTGAGACATGTAACTATGCATTAGCAGGAAATGCTATGCAAATGAGGGGAAGGATAGTGAATCCCAGTTTTCCACAGCATGTGAGTCAGGTCCCAACAGTGTAAGACTAGAATAGCTTGGTGCAAGCCTAGGAGTTAGGTGACATCATGGGGGGTTGTGTCAGGCATACTGTAAGTGGATTGGAGCCCTGTGGCTTGGGTTTGCTCCTAGCTTAGCAGAGCTATGCTAGAGGGTGTGTCTAAACCAGCCTAGCAGTCTTTACAGAGCCTAAGCGGGTGTGCGGGCCATGCACTTGGTTTTACAGGAAGAAAAAAAAAGTTAAACCAGGAAATAGCAGCAGTGTGTACAACTGAGCATTCTGTTTGTGCAGAGCACACATGGGCTTAAATAGGAAGCAATGGGAAGGGAAAACAGCAGTAGGAAGGTAATCAAGGAGAACTAGCTTAGCTGGCAGGGGAAATGTATCAGAATCAGCCAATTACACAGGCAGCAGACCAGGCCAGCCCACAAAACTACTATAAACTATGCAAACACTTTCCCCTCTGGTTTTTCACACACTCTACACCACCGGTGTAAACAAGCAGGGAACTTTTAGCACTCACAACAGCAAAATGATTGGGGCTGCAATAGCTATCATACAACAACTTGTGGGAGAGGCTGAGGGTGGTGAGGATGTGAATGCTGTTGACCAACCCACAGTGAGCAGACGGAGAAGAATGTACAGACCCAGGGTAACCTACCAGGAGCTACATGAGCTGAAGATAGTGGAGCACTATAGGGTGGACAGGACCTCCTACAGCAAATTGGTGAGCTGTGCCAGCCATGCCTCACACACAGAACTAACAGAGGGTAACCCATCCCAGTAGATACCAATGTATGTGTAGGCCTACGAATACTAGCTACAGGTACCTTCCAAAGGCCAACTGGGGATATGATGGGGATTTCACAGGCATCAGCATCCAGGGTACTCCAGCAGTTCCTGGATGCCATGTCAGCACATGTCGGTGAGCACGTATATTTCCACAACACCCATGAGGTGTTGGCCAGCAATATGCAACTGTTTCACCAAATAGCAGAATACCCTGAGGTAGTAGGTGCTATAGACTGCACGCACATATGCATCAAAGCACCACATGATGAGCGGGGCAGGGTCTATATCAACCGCAAGGGCTTCCCCTCCATCAACTCCCACATCATGTGCGATGCCCAGGGCATAATAATGAATGTGTGTGCTGGCTGCCCTGAAAGCTATCATGATTCCCACATCTGGCATCTGAAATAGCTGTACCAGAGATTTGCCAATGGAGACATCCCTGACGATCACCTAGTGGGGGATGCTGGATACGCACTGGAGCTGTTGCTGATGACACCTATCAGAAATGCATACAGACCCGAACAAGAATTCCATAATGAGGCACACACACAGACCAGAATTATAATAGAGCATGTGTTTGGGATGCTCAAGTCACGGCTATGTTGCCTGGGCACATCCGGTGGAGCCTTGCAGTACTCACCAGCTACATTTACCCAAATTGTCCTTGCTACATAATATGATCCTGTGGAAACAGCTGCAGCAGGAACAGAATGGGGCAGGGACACACAGCCCCCCACCATTGCCAAGGCCTGCACAGGCATAGAGTGACTCGGAGGAGGAACAACCTGAGCCTGCCCCAGTAGGCAGAAGGATGCATGCCCAGTATGCCCTGGCCTTGGCAAAGAGGCAATGCATAGCACATACACTGGCACAGAAGGGACCCAGGGAATAACACCTCTCTCTGACTCTCACATATAATAAAAGGGATGACAAACATTACACTACCTGTGTTTAACCATGTGTAGGGAGTGTACTATGTCCAACCAACATAGGCAGCCCTGCAGCACCACTCTCAATACTGAGACACCCACAAGGTAAGTGACTCACACATGCCAGGCAGGGGTTTCACATACCCAACAACAGTCACAGCCAGCAGGACAGGAGTAGACAAACAAAAACAAAGGCTGTGCTATGGCCTCTGAATGAGGGCTATGGGTAACCTCTCCCCCCTGGCCTACACAGACAGACTACAGCAGGTCAGGAGTGGGATGTCAGTTCTAAAGGGTAGGAAGTCAGAAACTAATATGTAGGTAATTGAAAGCTAAGATCTGTAGTACACAGGTATGCCTGTAGTCAGCACAATAAGTAAGCCTATAGAATGAAATGGAGTACCTGACATACCAGTGCAGTCCTAGCAAATGTGTACAAGTGTCATGTGTGCCCCCCCAACCCTAAGTAGACATTTAGTAACAGGTGTGCCCCCCAATCCTGTGTAGAAATGTAGAAATAGTCAGGTGTGCCTCCCATCCTATGTAGAAATGTAGTAACAGTCAGGTGTGCCCCCCCCCAATCCTGTGTAGAAATGTAGAAGTAGTCAGATGTGCCCTCCTAGCTATGTAGAACTGTAGTAACAGTCAATGCCAAATGATCGATGGATACCCTGCAGAGACAGCATACTACCTGTAGGTGTACAACACAAAGGTCAGCACTGCAGTACAAACTACCTGGACTCGATCCACACATTCAGTACAGACGGCCATACTGGACATGCTCACACAATTAGAGAAATGAAGGCAATGTCGGGCAACAATGCAGTGAAAGGTCATACTGGACCTGCTCACACACTTAAACACATGAAGGCCCTGTCTGCAAACACCAGTGGACCAGACATAACTGGCAGTCGCAGATGTTAGTGCAGACACTCCTCAGTATGCAACACACATGTTTTGCATACACAGTGGACATTAATACAGACATATATCTATGGACAACACACTATAATAAGCCAAAGGTAGACATACATAGATGTGTGGAAGAGGGTGACTGTGACAAGGAGCTATCCAGACCTGTCCCATCCAGCACACAGCCAAAGGGCCACAACCACATGAGGGCCAGATGTTACCCACTGCAGATACTAGCCACCGGTATCTGTCAGCATTACATAATATGTGGTGCATGTGCCAGCTGTGCAACATGACTGTTCAAGGAAGTAGTCATCTAGCAGCTGTATACACGTACCTGTGAAATATGACCCAGGTCGTGCCCGCATGTGGCGTGTCAACCCCGAGATGAATGGGTTATGGCCCATGCACACAAACTGCCCTTCCCAGAGCCCCACTATGACAAGCATGCTGAGGCCATCCACTGTGAGATACACCTTTGGGAGAGTTATTGCCCAGTAATCTCCATGGCATGTCCCATAACTGTGTACTGCTGTAGTGTGATCAACTAGTTAGGTAGGAGTTCTAACCCCAGCCTTGGCAACTGTGTGTGTTGCCATGTGTGTCTGTTTGACTCTGTGCAGAAAGCAATGCTTTTTAGGGTAGTCACACCCCCTACAATTTAAATGCTCTACTTATGGAAGGCTGCTTATGTCATCCACCTAGAAATACACCTTTGGGAAGATTATAGCCCAATAATCTCTGTAGCATGTCCTGTAACTGTGTACTGCTATAGTGTGATAAAGTAGTTAGGTAGGTGTTCTAGTTCCAGACATCGCAAGTGTTTGTGTGTGTGTCTGTCTGTGTAGGAAGCAATGCTTTTTAGGGTAGTCACACTCCCTACAAGCCAAATGCTCAACTTTGACAAGGCTGCTGAGGTCATCCAGCTAGAAATAAACCTCTGGGAAGGCTGTAGCCCAGTAAGCACTGTAACATGTCCTGTAACTGTGTACTGCTGTAGTGTGATAAAGTAGTTAGGTAAGTGTTCTGATACCAGACATGGCAAGTGTGTGTGTCTGTCTGACTCTGTGTAGGGAGCAATGCTTTTTAGGGCAGTCACACTCCCTACAATTCCAATGCTCAACCTTGGCAAGGCTGCTGATGTCATCCACCTAGAAATACACCTCTGGGAAGGTTGTAGCCCAGTAATCTCCGTAGCGCATGCCATAAATGCATACTGCTGTACTGTGATTTAGAACTCTGGTGGGGTTCTATTCCCACCCATGGCATTTGTGGATGTTTTCTGTGTGTTTCAATGTCTGTGTAGGGAGCAATGCATTAGAGGCTAGTCACACTCAGTACATTTCTAATGCCCTACTTTGCCAATCCTGCTGATATCATTCATTGTGAAGTTCTCCAGTAATCCCCATGGTCCGTCCTATAACAGCTCCATGCTGTAGTGTGATATAGACCTCTGTTAGGGGTTCTATACCTGCACATGTTGGCTGTGGATGTTTTGTGTGTGTGTCACTGTCTGTGTAGGGAGCAATGCATTTTAGGCTAGTCACACCTACTACAATTTGAATGTCCTACTTTGGCAATCCTGCTGATGTCATTCAATGTGATGTACACCTTTGGGGAAGGGGTACTCCAGTAATCTCCATGGAATGTACTATAACTGTGTAGTGATGTAGTGTAATAGACTAGATAGGTAGAAGTTCTACTCCCAGACATGGCAGGTGTGTGTGTGTGTGTGTGTGTGTGTGTGTGTGTGTGTGTGTGTGTGTGTGTGTGTGGGTGTGTTTGTAACTCATATTGTGGGTGTGAGTGTGTGACACATGGGCTCAATGTGGAGCGGGCTTTGCAAATTTCTTATATTGTGGGCCTAGTATATATCACAATGTCCACCGTACAGGGATAACAGATGTGAAATAGCTGAGAGGTTGTGGTGCAAATCCGTACCTATACATGTGTCATCAAGGCCAGGCAATCATAGTTAGCAACCCCAGCAGTACCCAGAGCACACTCTCAACCCATGTCTCATAGACACACACATGCCTAGGCAACAGCCAATATGTGGGTAGTACACTGCATATTGGCCACTGATAGCAACTATGGAGTGATTGCAGTGGGCTACAGAGGGCATGGCACCCTGTCCACCTGTCCAATAGGCACATATATGTAGATAGTACACCTTACCCATGTTCCCCAATGGACACCTGCAACACCTGTGGTGCCATCACATGTGACCAACAAAGGACATATCATGTCTGAAAACATGCCCTGCATGGAGAGATGCCACTGACACCAGGGAATGCTTTTAGCATGCTATCAATGTAGGTGCAGGGTAAACCTGCTGTCCATTACCAGTTCCCGCCACAGGTGGCCAAGACTGGCACATCTGATGATAATCTGTGTACACAACATGGGCCAGACACCCCAGGTACAGTTCCACATGTCACTGTACATGCATGTAGGAGGTGTGCACATTCCAGACACCGTCCATGTCATGGACTATGGAACACATACATGGCAAGTGATGCACAGCACTGGCCACACACAATAGTCACCTAGGTGACTGGATGGGGGATACAATACCCATCTGTGTGGGCAAATGCAGAAACTACAGCCCTGAGCCACAATGCAAACTATTGTCATGTGGCCTGATGCCAAGGTATACCCATCACCTAGCCTTGTATAGCTGTCTGGCACAGTCGACCACCACACACCTGTGCAGACATGCACCCATGCATGTCAGTACTGGCACACTGTGTGTTTGTGTGTGAGTTGTATGATGCATATGATCACATTCACACTCACTACAACCCCCACTGGCTTACTGAAGCATGCTTTCTGATGTCAGACACCTCCCCATACCCTTTGCCCATATAACCTCCATGTGGTGCATGTGATACCTGCACAGTAATGTGTTGTAGCAATCTCACTAGTGATGAGTTGTAATTCTGGCCCTACCAAGTGTTTCAATGTGTATACGCCATTGTAAGAGTGTGGCTGTGTTGATGCTGGCATCTGTTCATGCGGACAGGCACGTTTATGTCACCTACCATATGGCTACCATATCATAGGTTCATAGGTTCATAGGTAGGTACTAGGCTATTGGCTCTAGGGCCTATATAAGCCTAGCCAAAAAATGTACCCTGGCTTTCGCCACCCAAGAAAATTATTTTCCTGTGCTCCTATCAAGCAGAGCCACTGAAGTGATCCCTGGGGTGAATTTCCCATTTCCCATCCAATCATCAAGATTTTTCTTGAAGAGTGCTAAAGAGGAGCTCTGTTTGACATAGATAGGTAGTCTGTTCAAGAGTATGGGAAGTCTCTGGGACAGGAATCTATCCCTCCAGCATGTTCTGTTAATTGTGGTGACAAGGTTTAGGTCCCTAGAGCGTGTAGCTCAGAGGGATTGGGATTTCTTTAAGTGGAGCATGTCCAACAGCTCTGGGTTTGACATAGCTTTGTATGTTAGACAGAGATCGCCCCTGAGTAGGCGATATGCGATGGTGTAAAGCTGTAGTTTATTGAGACGGTCTGCGTAGGGCATCTATTTGAGGCCAGTAATCCTCTTTGTGAGGTATTTCTGTGGTCTTTCCAGTTGTTGTAGATGTCTTGTGAGGTACATACCAAAAGGGGCATTGTAACTTTATAATGGGTCTAATGAGTGATGAGTAGAGGGGAACAATGACTTCTTTTTTTCTGGATGAGAATCCTTTTGTGATGAGATGAGCCACATAGAAGGATTTCTTGACCACTGTGGCGATGTGATTATCAGAGGAGAGACTACTGTCCACCTGTGTCCCAAGGTCTCATCACATTTTCAGCATTAAGTAGACTACCAGCTATGTGGTAGTTCATCGGTACAGAGTTTTTACCAAAGGGGATGACAATACACTTTTTGGCATTGAGCTTCAGGCCATGGTTTTGACACCAGGTATCTGTCTCAGTGAGGCCCTTTTGTAGTTTGTCCACATCATTAGGAGTTTTGATTATGGCTCCTAGTTTGTAGTCATCTGCAAACTTTGTTAGCCAAAGACCTTCTGTGTCAGCCTGCACTTCAGAGAAGTAGATACCAAACAGGAGAGGACCCAGGACTGAACCCTGTGGTACTCCACTTGTCATTGGTCTGAAGTTGGATTTGGAATCCACTACTTTCACAGTGTGGGTTCTGTCCGTGAGCCAGTTGGCAACCCATCTTGTGACATAGAGATTTATACCTAGTTTAGTGAGCTTATCTATAATTCCAGAGTGGGGGATTGTGTCAAAAGCCTTGGCGAGATCTAGATAAGCTATGTGAACCATTTTACCCTCATCTATGGCTTTGGTGACTGCTTCAAAGAAGTCAATCAGGTTTAGGAGACATGATCTGCCTTTTACAAATCCAAACTAGGTAGGGTCCAGAATTTGGAGATTACCAATGTCTTTGTTTATGAGTTCCATGATGATACATTCCATGGCCTTGCAGACCAGGCTCGTCAGGCTAATGGGGTGGTAGTTCCCGGAGTCAGTCATGGCTCCCCCTTTGTGGAGTGGGATAACCGTCACGGTGCGCCATTCATTGGGTACAAAGCCTGAGGTGAGGCTATGATTGAACATGTTACTTAGGTAGGGTGCCAGTTCATTCTGTAGTTCGTGTAGAACGCAGCCTGGGATATTGTCAGGTCCCATGGATGTTGTGTTCTTGGCTTTGGAGAGTGTGTTTTTTTACCTGTGCAGCCGTGATTATAGGAACTTTGCATTCTTCCAGTATAGAGATGGGCCCTCTAGGGGGTGAGAGAGGGGTAAAGTTAGCACTGAACCTATCTGCTAGGATGTTGACAATATCAGTTGGTTCTGCATATTTAGTGCCATTGTGCTGTAACTCAGAGCAGATCTGAGTGTTCCCATTGAGATTCTTGACATAGCTATAGAATGCATTGTGGTTGCCTTTAGAGTCAGTGGCAATTTTATTTTCGTAACTAGCTTTGGAGGATTTTATGAGGGATCTCAGCTTCTTACTGAGGTTGACCAGGGAGTTCCTCCAGTCATGGGATTTTACTCTTTTTTGCAACAGTTTCTTTCTTCTGTTGTAGAGTTTGTTTATGGCAGAGGACCACCAGATTGGCTTCCTTTTTTTGGAGGATAACATCTTGGTTCTTTTAGGGATAGCATGATCCATGCACTCGTGTAAGTGCTTATAAAGTACATTTGTGTAGGATTCAGCAGTCGTACCTCTATTGTCCATCTGCATGGGTGTCGTGAAGTTTGCCACTTCTGTCTTAAGAAGTGTGAAGTTGGCTTTGGAGAAGTTTTTTACGATGGTTTCCCTAATTGGGGGTGGGGGTGGGGGTGGGATGTGGATGTCTAGGCTGATTAACTTGTGGTCGGATCTGAGCAACGAGGAATTGACCTCTGGCGTGGAACACCGGTTTCCCATGTTGGTAATGACCAGATCTAGAATATTGCTGCCCCTGGTGGGGATGTGAATACGTTGATCCAAGGCGTTGAAATTTATGAATTCTAGAAAACGTTAAGCAAAAGAGTTGGTACATGAGTAGTTTTCCCAGTTAATGGTGGGGTAGTTGAAATCGCCCATTATTAGGGTGTTGGGTTGTACCCTAATACTTTCCAGTGTATCAAGAAATGAGGAGTGGGAATCCTGGGGCATGGGGGGGGTCTGTAGCAAGCTACAATTTGGATTACGGTCTTGCCCAGAGTTAGTTGTACTTGGATAATCTTGGATGCATTATGTTGTGCAACTATCCTGGAGGTGTGGATATCCTTAATGAATATGGACACGCCTCCGCCTTTAGTGCTTCGTTCTGGGTTAGGTGGCCGAAAGGTGTGGTATGAAGTGTAGCCTGGTAATACAGGGCTGCTCTCTGGAGCTTTGAACCAGGTCTCTGTCACTGCATAGATGTCAATGTTCTCCATTTTAAGGAGTGCCTCGAGTAAGTGCATTTTGAGGTTTAGACTTCTAGCATTGAGTAGCATTACCCTCAGATTTTGCTTGCTTGTACCTGTTACGGTGGTGACTGTCATTTGAACTTTGCCTAAAAAAGGCACTATAGGGGTGGCAAGAGCCTTAGCCAGTATCCGGAATCCTAAGGGTGACAGGTGCAGGTCATCTTTGGCAAAGCATCGTGGTCTGTCGATCATGTCGTCCCAGGTAGACAAATACTGGATACCATTAGAATGACACCAGAAGCTTAGCCAGTTGTTGAAGTCAATCATTTTGTCCTTGTACTGTGGTATCATTCTGGGTGATGTCAGGATGCTACTCAGGGTTAGGGTCATACCTGCCTGGGATACAAGATCGGAGAGCTCCTCCATGTCTCTTTTCATGTAGTCCACGGAGGTACGTCTCAGGTCATTCACACCAACATGGACAATGATAGTGTCATATTTGTATTTATTGTGGAGTGACCTCAGTGAATGCGTTATGTGGCGGATCCTGGCACCTGACAGGCAGCTGACAGTAACTTTCTCCTTGTTTAGTCTAGTGAGTGGAACATCAGTGTGCCTGACTATAGAGTCACCTATGACTAGAGTGTTGGGTACGTTGTTATGCCATATGGGCTGTGGTTGGGTGGCACACTGAGTTTGTGGGCTATGTGTCATTTGGGTTGTGTTGGTGGGTGGAGTTTGCTTGCATTTATGGTTTGGATGTCCCTGATGCTTGGGCAGGTTTTTATTGAGAGCCTCCGTGAATGTAGGTGTGTGTTTTGTGTTTCTATGTGTGTGTTTTGGTGGTGTAGGTTTTGAGGGACTATGTGATGAGTGTGGTGTGGTGCAAGTGCTTACCTTCTCCTCTTGACTGCCTAGTCCAGTCTTGGGTGAAGAGAGCTTTGCTTCCAGTTTGGCTATATTAGTGCATCTCTCACAGGTCCCCTGTTGCAGATGTCACTCACCATCACATATATGTTCTGAGGGCTCCACAACAGGTAACCTATGTGACACCTCCAATAACTCCATAAAACTGTGATAGCACTACATAGTCATCAGGGATCTGATACCCTGTGCTGGAAGGTGTGTGAAACAGTCATGCTTATGTTTTACTCTCCCACCCCAACCTGAGTTGTCTTTGCCTCTGTCTGCTGTCTCACTCCCTCTCTGGTGGATGTGGAGACCTACACCTGCTATGTTTAGGAAGCAGCATGTGTATTTTAAGTGATGCTCATGATCAGCTGTGGTCTCTGCACAAATTGCAGCCCTCCCCTAGCTGACTGTATGTGGAACAGCTGTGGTAACATTCCCATAGCCAGTTGCATGGCAGCACACTCCAATATCTAGGAACATCATGTTGTTGTTGGCCCTTTTCATTCACTGTGAGCAGGAACTAGATCTGTTGTTTGGCAAACAGCATCTCAGATGGATTGGGGATTTACCTCTAACAACATACACTGTGGAAGCAGGGCAACACACAGGAGGGGGATGTGCCTGACCTGACTGCAGACTGTAGGTGCTGCTATACTGCATTTGGAGTACTGTTGGTTTAACAGTGTGTGTGTGTGTGTGTGTGTGTGTGTGTGTGTGTGTGTGTGTGTGTGTGTGTGTGTGTGTGGATATGGCTGTCCTATATGTTTCAATACCTGTCATGTCAGTTCTATGTTTATGAGGAATCCTTATCTGTAGGGTAATCTGCAGACTGGGCAGTGTGTTGTGCCTTTGGTTTCATATGTTACCCACAGAGCATCTGCCTGTGAACTGCAAAAGGTAGTGGGAGGATTGCAGTCTGCAGATGGTGAAAGCCATGACAGTTACTGACTTCATATCCCTCATAGGACATATGTTGCAACAAACCCTGTTACAACAGTAAATGTATGAGGTTATCACAGCAACATGTCAATATTGGCCCTGTGCATATGCTTCCAGCCATAACTCTGTAAACCTTTGTACATATGTATTGCATTAAGAGATGCATATGTACTGTACACCATAATTAGTGTCATCATATCTGATAACAAGCCAGTGAGATATCAGACTGCTACACATGTTATGTACAGTGGGGGTTATATTTGATGACATAACCTGGACATTCTGTGGATGTTTGTACAGTACTGAGGTCTGTGTACGTATGGTGAATGTCAACAGTGTGTGTATTGTTAATATGTACTTTAACCTGTGTACAGACTGTGGTAGATGTCATTGTTCTAGGTACCATCCTATCTGATGTTACATGCTGCTCCACTGTATGTTACCATTTTGGCTTACATGTTTGTAGGGCGATACACACACATGTCCCATACCACACCACACCACAGACAGCCATCACACCAAACTGTGTAGCAGCCCAGTATATTTAGGGTTAGTCTGTGAGTGGTACATATGAGAATGATGTTGAACAGATAGTCCATATACTGTAATATTATGCTAGCGTACCATATGTGACTGTAGCTGTGTTTACATTGGTTGTGGTTATACACTTTCACACAGGTGTATCTTACCCTGTGCTGTGACATGCCTGTAGAGCCTGATATATATGCAGGTACATGTGCATTCCCCATAGGAGATTTAGGCCAGTGTTGAGCCAGTCTGCCTGTAGCCTGCACAGTGCATTGTTGCATGCCTAGCAGCTTAGTGTACTTACCCAGTGAGATATTGTGTGCAAATACTTGCCAGATGTACTGCTGCTAGGCCTCCCTTAACAATCATGTATGTCAGAAAGAACAGTGGGATGTTGTACAGATGTATGTCAATATCTAGTGGGTAGTATGTGGCCATGGCACCCCTGTACCAGTGGTTATTATGTGTCAGGCCAGACTGTGTGTGACAGATGTGAATGCATAACCTATGGTGGCAAATGTATACCAGTCATTATGTGTTATACCCATCAACATGACTGTCAACATCCATATTGTCAGGCATGGTACACATGTTTTGCACTAAGGGGTTCTGTGTATACCTCTGTACTGTACAGAGTGTGTGAACCTTTCCAGATGACTGTATTAGTATAACTGTTTTACAGTTGCATTAATCTGTTTATATGGACGTCAGTGTCTGAACAGCTATATGACATGGCATATAGACCTGTAATAGTACACAAATAAAGGTTTTCCATTTCTGCAAACCTGTGTGTGGTGTTTTTTCCTATGACCACTCTGTGGGTATATGTTGCAGGCAATGATTGTCATTTGTATGGGTGGCCCATACAGTGTCCAGTTGTTCAGGTGTTAACCGTAGGCACAGTGGCTGTTCCATATTGTGTGCACCTTCTACATATGTATCTTACTGTACATATCTCTGTGTGTGTATGTGTAGTCACATGTATATATATATATATATATATATATATATATATATATATATATATATATACCTGTATCTGCATATCGGTGTCTGTATATATGTATCCTGAGGGTGTTGATAGCATCTGCATTTTACACTTCCTATGGGAGGCAGACTATACTGCATGATATGTTACCAATACCAGCTTGACATTATGCAGGTGGGATGTAGTACTGTTAACATCTTGGGCACATGTCATGTCAGGTCCTGGTTATGGGAACTGCAACACCTGGTAGTGTGTTGCAGGCGGACATGTTTGGCTGTGGGGGGGGTATGCCTATTCGTACAAGACGTATATTGTTTGGAGCCTCTCAACCCCATTAACGGTGCATGTGGACATACTTGTTTTTGCTACTCTACCATTGCTATCTACAGATGTATGGCCATATATACCTATATGTATATATATATATATATATATATATATATATATATATATATATATATATATATATATATATATATCTGCTTACATTTATATAACTATGTCAGTATATACCTACATAGATATACATCTGCATACATATATGTAACTTGATGTGTATATGTAGACATATAGGTGTAGACACATATATGTGTCGATGTAGGCATTTGCATGTATATCTGTTTATATATATATATATATATATATATATATATATATATATGTGTGTGTGTGTATATATTTCTAAATATATATACATACATCTAGATGTTGGTGTACATTCTCTGTACTGTTGCATGACTGGGCTGGATAATATGTTTCTGAAAACATCAGATTTTGTATATCTGGCATGGCTTAGTGGCAAATCACTTTGTCTAAGGTGTGCAGGGCCCTGGGTTCAAGACTTGTAGAGGTTGTTTATTTTGTTGCTGGGCAGAACATGGGTCATTGGATATAGAGTGATTAAGGCACTTTAAAGCAGTTGTAAGTGGGTTTGCACAGGTTTGCACGGAGTTAGCTTCTAAATTGCTTAACTTGTATAGGCATTGCTTACCACCATGCAAATGGGCTTAAACCTGCTTACTGCTGCTTAAAAGTGATTACTTTCACTTACCCCCCCCCGCTAATTTCTTTAAAAGAAAAGAAAAAGGAATTGATAGGAAAGTGGTGAAAAAAGGAGCACAAAGAGGGGAAGACAGTAAGGAAAATAGCCAGGGATGTGCAGGAAGGGTGTAGGGAAGTTCCATAGCTGCCCATTTCTTCTACAGCAATAGCTGTGTATATACCCTGAATTTGGGGGTGGATTTGGATACTCAAACCCCTGGGTGGGGGTGAGGACAACAATAATTAGTTGTGATGCCAATTAGACCAGATTACATGTGTCCAGTGGACAAGTGTGTGAAATGGACAGCTATGCATGGGGCGAGATTTTTTTTTGTGGGAACAGCTTGCCCTTTTTTTTTCAGGTGAGAGTGGGATGTTGGGCAGGGGTAGTAGGTATATATGGGGAGGTAGGTTGGATAGGTTAACAGACAAGACAAACAAGATCCATACAGAGGTGGTATATGACACATGTGGGGAGTAAACACCCTGGACAGGGAGGGGTGTTTGGAGGTCGCAAGCCCATGAGTCCCCAAATGGAAACAGTGGGACTGAGGTCCCCACCCATGGGCATTCATCACTTCACCTTCACTTCCCCAAAGGTGGCTGTGCTGGGGACTGGGTAGGAGGGTCAGGCTCACCCTCTAATTGCATCACGGGGCCCTCAAGCTGGCATAGCTGGTCTCAAATCTCTTTGTTGAGCTCCCTACACACCACGGGCCGGATCTGATGGCGGGAGACAGGTTTGTCTCTACCCCCACTCCCAAGGGGGGGGCTGAGCCCCATCCCCTGTGGCAGTTCCACCTGAAGGTGGTGCAGGGCCAATGGAGGAGGAGGTCCCAGGCTGGGCCTCAGATGTGCTGGTGCATAGTGCCATGGCCAGCTGAACTGGGACAGGTTGGTCTGCTGGGACCGGCCTTCCCATACAAGCTATGGTGTTGCAGTTTTAAGAAAGATATCGATTAGCAATAGTCAACAGCATTCAGGATTAGTTATAACAGCATGCATCAGTATTCCCATTAATCCAAGACACCAGGTTTACAACAGTTGCAGAGCAAGCAGAACACATGCATATATGGGACAACAGTGGCCATTACAACAGCATGCAGGTTTCATTGATGGCAACAGGCCACCAATATGGGAGTATTTTAACATGACACATGCATAGAACCAAATGTGAATATTTATAAACCAACAGGACATATGTCCCAAAAAAGCTTTGGAGTGTACACGTACCCACTGAGGTGTGTAATTAGGTTATTGTTACACATATGGTGGGAATGAGAGAGAGAGGTCAATTAACAACTAATATATCCGAGCAAGAGGTTCTCCCATTCGATTCTCAGCTAGTGTGCGGAGAGTGCTTTCTGTGTGGAGTCTGCATGTCCTCCCCGCAGTTGAGTGGCCTGCGAAAGAGATGCATGAATGGGTGTGCCTTCGCTGAAGGTTGGGCGTCGGGCTGGCAACTCGGCACCATAAAAATCTACTGCCACTCATTAGCAGACCGGAGTTCCGCTGTGGCCACCCCTTACCGGGAAAAGCTGAAAAGACAAACAACAACATATCCCTGTAGTTTTCACAACTTTGTTAGTCACTGCAGTGATCTGTCCCTTACATGTATTATTACACTACCCAATGGCCTTACTTTGTACAATGGTATGTTTGTAGATTAGTATATACATGGACTGTGTCTTACGTATAGTCTACACCTCTTACCTGTTATAGCTGTTCAGAAAATCATTGTTAACACTACCTGACAATTTCTACACATACTCCCAGATTCCATGCTTGTAGACAAGTATATGAGTGAACTGTGTTGTAACTACAGTCTACACCTCTTAACTGTTATAGGTGTTGGGAAAATCATTGTTAACACTATCTGACAATTTCTACACATACTCCCAGATTCCATGCTTGTAGACAAGTATATAAGTGAACTGTGTTGTACCTACAGTCTACACCTGTTACCTGGTATAGCTGTGGAGAAAATATTTTGTTAACACTACCGGACAATTTTTACACATACTCCCAGATTCCATGTTGATGTTATACACATACCTAACAATCAGTTATTGCACACACTCTGGTCAAGGCGTGGCAGGATGCAGGTGTTAATGTGACATATTTTGAGACTTGTCATACGCTTTGGGTGAGATGCTACAAGGACAGGTTTGTTTTCATATACATTCTCTGGCTATGTACAGGTCTGACTATCAGTTATATGTCAGTAAAAGCTGCTTACATTTCTTGGATCATCACACTGATTTGTCAGAGGGACAGGTTATCAGGCAGCAGATTTGGGCTATTTATCTGGACATGCTGGACAGATCAGAACAGTTGAGGGGTATGACTATGCATACAGCTTACTACCTGAACATTTTGCCACAATCTGTACAGTTGACGGTTATGATTATGCTTACAGCGTACTATCGGAACATTCTAGCAAATTCTGTACAGTTGGGTCTAATTATGCATACAGCTTTCTATCTGAACATTCTCACAAACTCTGTACAGTTGTGGGGTATGATTATGCATACAACTTACTACCACTCCCGGGATTCAAACCCCTCCTGTGTGTGGTAAAAATAATACAGCTGATATCACAGTACACTGTGATATCAGGGAACTGGTGTGAAGCATTCCAATATTTTCTATTTAAGTCTCCCTCTGTTGTACAATATGACTGACCTCTTGGGACTTCCAACATTGTTATACTGAACTTCTTACACATTTTATCTACGTTCAACAGTGTGGGTAACACTGCTTAATACAACAGTGCTATTTATAGAATGCAACACTACAACAACATATGAAAGCAGAATGTACACAAGCACTCCAGGGGTTATACTTTTATTCACAAGATATTACACCTTTATTTACACACAAACTATATGACAGTCTTCCTGCCATATTGTCTAGTTTATTCAGTACATCCCATGCACAATGCATTTCTATACTGGTACAACACTTTCTAGAACTGTTATATTTATTTGTTATGACAGTACATGCAAGATTATTACTAACCTGCCTCGCGACGCAGCCTTTGCAACCTAGCAGCATGGGCTTGCTGGTTCACAGCCCGCTCATCTGCAACTGTCAGAGAAATACAGTGATATTTAGCCATTACCTATCCATAGTATACACATGCTAGGCAATCATTATCTAGGTAGCAGAATGAGTACTTACTCAGTGCTGGGGCATCGGCCATCCACCTTGATTCTTGGATCCATTGCTCCAAGAGATCCCCCCTCCACCGCTTCAGGTCAGCATGGTAATGCCTGACCTGCTCACCAGTCTGGGGGATACCAGTGGCATTGGTGAGGTCACGGGCGAGACTGCTTCAGGTCTCCACTTTATACTTAGAGCCCTGGTACTGGCCCTGCAGTAGTCTCTGCTCATGGTGTTTTACCAGAAGCCATACCATAAATCTGGACTCCTGGATGCCCCAGCACTGCGCTCAAAATCAAGTGCCTTCCCCAACTCCAACCATTCTGTCTACAGTAGGGAGCTGCAACCAGCTTTGGGAAGTATTCGCGCCTATGGGGTTTAAATATGCCCAATTTTCCACACTTTTCTGTGATTGGACAGTTTTGAAAAGGCTAAGCTATGGGCACACCTGCTTACCTAATGTTGGCATTGCTTAAAGTGGTATACCACTGGGCAGATTTAATTAGCCAGCCTACACATTGCTTACACCAACTAAGCTGAGCTGTGAAATGCTTAGCTTTGCTTAATATGTAATTTGCATTATATTTTCATTTTGGCATTGATTTATTATTCGTTACATGTTATATATGTGTCTGGTAGCCGTGATTCATGTGTACATACACTGTATGGGGTCCTGGGGACTTCAACACTTTATTACAATAACACCTCACATCTGGCCTTACTGCACTACTCCAGTTCACATATTTATGTTATGTAGCAGGTTATACAACATCACACTGTACATAGATTCCTTTCACATGTTCACTTTGATTTTCCTATGGTGAGGAATTGTTTGTTCAAACCTCAATCTTATGTACTGCTATTATGGCTTAGTGGTTAACTACTGTGACTGTAGTGTACACGGTCCTGGGTTCGAGCCTTGCAGAGGCTGTTTATTTTATTACCAGGCAGAACACTGGCTGTTGGATACAGAGTGATTAAGGCACTTTAAAGCAGTTGTAAGTGGGTTTGAGCTGAGGTAAGCACTGCTAACTTCCGGTTACAGTTTCTTATACTCTTTTAACTTCTAAATTGCTTAATCTGTGTGGGCAGTGCTTACCTCCATGCAAATGCACTTGAACATGCTTACTAGTGCTTAAATATGCTTACTACTGCTTATTTGTGCTTAAACCTGCTTACTAGTGCCTTATTCATTATAACACTGACACTTCACATGTGCATTTCCTGCAGTACTCCAGTTCATAAATATATGTTATTTAGTGGGTTTTGCAAGAAAAATATTGGTTATAATGTGCTTTGCCATGTAAAATAAACTGTGCTGCAGTGGGACTCGAACCGGGAATGTCTGCTCATTAGGCGAATGCTCTGCCCACTACACTATTGCCGTGCTACTTCATTTGCATATATCTTCCTTGTTTTCCTCTTCAGCCTTTTAAGCTGCTTTAACCGTAGCTAAGTGATGGGCATACTCGCGCACCTACGGTTAGCTTCACTCGGATTTAAAAAATAAATAAAAGGGTTTCTTTGTTTTATGTATATGTACTGTTGCATTTGTACACATGGGGGACTGTTGGTGGGGATATGAGGACACCTATGAGCGGTCTCACTCATTTCTTACCCCTTTCTGATGTTCTACATTGCGGGACAGTGTTTATGCTGAGATCTCTGCTCTCAGACACACACCCTGCACTCTTACATGCTCCGTGTAAGCCTGGGAGCTCGGGCAGTGTGCCTTATTAATACGCATGGCATGCTGCCATCCTGCTCCTAAATGGGCACTTCCATGCAGGACTAAGCTAGTCCTGCATGGAAGATTAGTTAATCCGGGGCAATGTTCTTCACAGCTTTTACTATTTCTTTTTTTGCACAGGATTTTGATGTTTGTATATATATCAGCAATCTGTCTTTTTCACGTTTTGGATATGTCATCTACTAGCTGTATTTTAATTTTATCTATTGTTAGTTTAGGAATTGCCTGCTTCTTCCACTTCATTTTCTGTTAGCAGCAATATTTAGTTAAACTTTCTATATTTTATTATTTTTCTTTCAGTGAGTCAACTAGTAGAGTTTATTTCTCCCTAGGGTATACTACAACATACTTTGCAAGAGGTTATACTGGTTGAATGCTGCTTATAGAGAGTTATGATCGAATCTCTGATCATAACCAGTGTATTCTGCATCTTCAATATGGATACCAAGAAAGTCACCTCCAGAACAAAGCTCAAGAGGGGAATCTAGACATCAATGCTGACAACACATAATTAAAGGTTATAATCGGTGACCCACTGATAATTCTTTGTAGTATATAGATTTTTATCTGCTCCAGGCACTACCAGTTACAGGAAAAATTAAGGAGCATGAAGTGGTTTGGGTTTGGCATAATGGCTAAGGTGTTTACCTCACAAATACGAAATACAGGGTTTGATCCTTACCAAAGGAAATTAGCTATGTTTAAAATGGCCCACAAGGGCAGCTAGCCTAGTGTTTACTTATATGCTCCACTTTTGCCCCTAAGAGTTGACCCAGTGGTCAGGGATATAGGTACACACATTGACAGTAGCCTTACCATCGACTACTACATGGCCACAATGGTGAAAAATTATTTTATGTTGTGCAGCTTTTAAGTAAAGGCATGCCATCTACATCGACTACCACATGGCCACAGTGGTGCAAAAATCCTTTTATGCAGCACAGCTTTTAAGTAAAGGTATGCCATCTAGGTCCAGATAGATTATTATCCTATTATACTCTGTCCTTATCAGACCAGTGATAGACTTCAATGCTCCATTTATTATGTACCTGACCAGGCATATGCAACAACTCGAGCAACCTCAGAGTTTCCTTACAAAAAGAATACAAGACATAAAAAACCTTCCATACACAGAGCTCCTTAAAGTACTTTCCCTCTACTCAGTCTCCTATAGACTGCTGAGGGGTGATCTATGCCTGTCTTACAAGGCATCCACAAACCCCTGCATATCGATAAGTCAAACAGTACCAGAAATGCAAGGTCTAGGGACCTGAATTTTGTCAGTGACTTAAACAAAACATGCTGGAGAGACAGATATATGTCCCAGAGACTGCACCTCCTATGGAACAGGCTTCCCATCCATGTGAAGCTGAGTTTGTCTATTTTCCAATTTAAGTGCAAATTAGACCAGTGGATGGGGAAAAGGAAATTTACACTGGGTCTGGCACCCATGTTCCTTATGGACAGAGGCAGCTTATAAATACCTGTCCCTCAATGCCCTGTTTCGATACAGGGCATCATTATTATTTTAAGAAAACTTGGCTAGGCTTAGAAAGGCTCCCCAGGTCATTAGCCTAGTAACAATCTATGAAATGACAGCTGGCAAAACACTTAGTGGAGAAGTCAAAAAAGTGAGGGAAGAAAGGATTGAAATCATGGACAAATTTTAAATATTAGTTATATTCACTTAAAAAAGTTAGTAGAACAACAAATGTTGCATCATTGTGCATTTTCTGCACAATAAGAAGTATGAAACACTAATGCCTAGTGTTATTGACTGACTGCAACCCTCGGTGATTTACCATAAAATCAAAAAAATGTATGAGGGACAGAACAAAAATATAAAACAAATGAGAGGCACAGACAGCAGGCAGAAACAAAACTTTTACCTGCTACTGCTGCTCTTTGCCAGCCAGCACTATTTGCTAATTGCATCCAGCATGAGACCTGGTTGTAACTTCACTTGGGGGTGGTTAAGCATCCCCCAAGCACTGTTACAATTAGGTCCCATGCTAGGGAAAATACTGAAAAGTTTAGCTTTTTCTCGGTTTCAGAACGAAATCTCACTGCTCCATGCATTTCGTTACTTTATTAATTGCTTTACATTAAAGGATTACGCTTCACATCAGATTGCTTTCAATGAAGGTGATCTTGTGACTGCACTATATTTTATTTGCTGTTGTGCCTAGCGTATGAGATATTACTGTTTTTAACATTGCTGGTTTGTATTTATTTCATTGTTATTCATTTGTTGGGCATATTAGCCTTTGTTTGTGACTTGTACTTAGAAACAACTTATTTTTCTAATATTTACAGTATCTGTTATACCTGTTATTTACAATAGTATGCCGAATCTCTTACAACTGTTTATGTTATGTGATATTCATTTTTTTTGTGATTGTTATTTTGAACTCTTTAGCTTGCTGTATAACTGGTGCTGATATTATTTAATTATTCTAGTACTTCCTATGCATATTTGTATTATTATTGTACTATAGTTGTAAAGCTCTGATTTTTAAAGTTAAGTTTTGTTTAGTTGTAACAGCTCTTAGTAACTACTAACATACACACACACACACACACACACACACACACACACACACACACACACACACACACTCAGAAACATTAGTGTTTTATACTTCTGCAGTTTGGCAGATATTAGAGATTCATACTTCTACAGTTTGGCAGATGTTAGAGTTTCATACTTCTGCAGTTTGGCAAATGTTAGAGTTTCATACTTCTGCAGTTTGGCAGATGTTAGAGTTTCATACTTCTGCAGTTTGTCAAATGTTAGAGTTTTATACATCTTACTGTTCTGAAAATACATATTGATGCGACATCTCTTGTTCTACTAACATTTTAAGTGAATAGGACCAACATTTAAATACTTTCCCAGATTTTGCTCCTTTGACTCCCCATTATATTTCAATTTGTGCTGTCCATGCCATACTTTACTCATGGTGCTCACCCTAACCCTGACACTGCCCCTAATTTTGACTCTATGCACTAACTTATTAATACCCCTTTCCCTAACAGTACCACTATACAATACACTTGGAGACACACACACCCCCATACCCACACACACACACCCATAAACACACACACACACACACACACACACACACACACACACACACACACACACACACACACACACACACACGCACACACGCACACACACACACACGCACACACACACATATATACTCACATGCCACCAAATCTATATCCTTATCTAGCCTTTAATCTAACCCTAATACACAAACACACACTCTCTCACCCCAACCCACTTATAGCACAAATAAGTCTTCAGACTCCTGGCTATTGATGTAAAATGTACTTGACAGACTGCATTTGATGTATTTACTCACTAGAATACACACACACACACACACACACACACAAACAATATAGCTACAGCTTGAATATATCATAAACATTCATTATTAGTGGCTGTTAACCAAATAAGCAAAAAAAATATTGCAAATTTCCATTATGGGTACCCATCAAACCTACAGTGATCAATAACAATTAGTTAAATTTCGTGCAAAAAGAGCTTCTGTATTTATAATCCAAAAATTTATTTCATATTTCATAACACATGTAAGTGTTCCACCCTTTATTTTAAGTAACACTCAAGCAATTCCAAGGAAAGCTAATCTAGCCTCTGGAATGGATGTAGTTTTTGTTTTTTATTTAGGGCACTTAGATCATGGCACCATCAGTTGTCAATAGTTCATAGGTTCATAGGTAGGTACTAGGCTATCAGCCCTTGGGCCTATACAAGCCCAACCAAAAAGGTACCCTGGCTTTTGCCACCCAAGAAAATTATTTTCCTGTGCCACTGTCGAGCAGAGCCACACAGGTGATCCCCAGAGTGAATTTCCTATTTCCCATCCAATAGTAATTATTTGCTCTTCAATATAATGTATTTTTCTTCATTTCTGGCAAAACATTTAATCCAGTTAGACAGTAAAATGCAAAAATGTGTTACCAAAAGAACTAACAAAGTAAAAGGAGGTGATTATAAAGTAGCCACCTAAAATCTCTTTCACTGTTTCTGTTTTGGACTCATACAGATTACTAGGGAGTAACCTATGTCTAGTTTTTAGTGTGTTATTTAATCAAGTTCTTTATGAGTCTCTGTTTTTAAGTTGACATTTATATACATCAAGTACATAGGTTCATAGCCTCATAGGAGATTACTAGGCTAATTGGCTTAAGGGCCCTTACAAGCCTAACCAATATAACCTAGTTTTACCTAATATAAGGCCCCTAGGAGCAAGACGATGGCATGGATTTGTGCCTGTGCATTGAGTATCATAAAGATTGCCTCTGTCCATAATGGACATAGGTCCTACCCCAGGTGAGAATTTGCAATTCCCCATCCATTGAGTCAAATTGTTTTTGAAGAAGGTCAGGGAAGGGCTCTGCTTAATGTGAATAGCAAGCCTGTTGCAAAGAAGGGGCAATCTCCAAGACACATATCTGTCTCTCCAGCATGTTTTTTTTTGAGTCTCTAAGTTTAGATCCCTAGATTGGGTGATCCTCATGCTGTTTGACTTGTGGATGTGTATCAGCTCCACTGTTTGGAAGTTTCTTATGTCATTATTTATCAGGTCCATAATTATTCTTCCCATGTTCTTACAAATAATGCTAGCCAAACTTATGGGTCTGCCATTTCTGTGTAGTTATTTACATGGTCATACAGGGCATCTGTGCATGCCTCTGCATACATTTCTGTGTTTTCTGGATTTGGGGAAGCTTGATATATAGTCATACAGGGCATTTGTGTAGGCTTCTGCATGGGTTTCTGTTTTCTGGATTCCGGGGAGCTTGGAAACCAGCTATGACATCCCTTAATACGGGGTAATTTACCTTAGAGAAGGTCTTAAAATTTTTGGGGTTAGGTGGTGGGAATAATTTTACCTGTATTTCATGGGGGCCTACTTTGTGAAGTGATCATACTAGTGAGGAAGTCAGACCGGGGGTGGGGGGTGCAGCATTCTCCCATAGTGAGTGACACATCTAGGATAGTTGTTCCCCTAGTATAAGTGCAGAATAGCTGTTCCAGGCATTTGAATTTACAAAGTCAAGAAACCTTTGGACAGGCATATTAGTGGCTGTGTATGCCTCACAATTAATGGAGGGTTATTTAAAAACACCCATGAGTATGGTATTGGGCTGGATGGTAAATGAGTCTAGTATCTTTAGGTATGATGTGTGGGTTTCCTGGTTCATGGTGGGGGACCTGTAGCTGGAAAGAATATGGTAATTGATTTTTCCCTTAGTTGTACATGGAGTAGCTCAAGCATTGTCATATTGTTTGACCAGCCTTGAAGTGTGCTTATTCTTTGTGTAGATAGATATACCTCTGCATTTTGCTTTTTCTTGTTCAGTAGGTGGTCAGAACATATGAAAGGCATTATAGCCATGTAGTGCCAGAGTGCTTTCCATGGCTTTGAACAATGTTTCAGTAACTGCACAGATGTCAGCATTATCTAGGGTGAGTAGAGTTTCCAGGAAGTGCAGTTTCTTGCTGAGGGTCCTAGCATTGAGCAGTAACACCTTTAGCTTGTCCTGAGTAGCTTTTATTATGTTGGAAGGTTTGTCTGTTTGGCAATGCCTAAAAAAGGCACTATGGGATGAATAATGTTTTGGCCAATATCCAAACGTCTAGAGTTGACAGGTGAAGGCCATCCTTGGGAAAGCAGCATGGCCTGTCAACCATGTAGTCTCAAGCTAACCATTGGACCCCTTTGGAATGACACCAGTAGCTAAGCCAATTGTTAAAGTAGATCATTTTCTGCTGGTATTGTGGCATCATCCTTGGAGAAGGCAGATCATCCTTGGAGATGGTAGCTCTGCAAATGATCTGCAAATCTATTTAATATTTAATATTATAAACAGAAAAGAGGTAGACCTATGACAAACTGCCACCTGTAACTATATTATAAATCATCATCATTACTCATTATTCACTTCTGGAGTTCAATGTCTGAACAAAACATCATCTGGCCTCAGTGTGGGCTCACCAGCTATAGGTGAAGGGTGAGGCTCAGGTGTAATTCCAGTCATGGAATATGATTTCACTGTTGGGGAGGAGCCAAAGCTTCTGCAGAAGCTGAATTCAGTTGGCCCTATCCCTACTCACAGCACTGGTTGTGGAACGAGACTTCTACAGTTGTGTAGTCTCTCGCCTACCCTAGGGATGAGCCTCAAGAGAAGATGCATGCGGGTGAAAAGCTACTCATAAGTGCCTAGCTGGGTGGTGTTTAGTAAATAACAGGGTAACCCTAACATGACTGCAAGCTGTAGAAAGGAAAGCTCTGCCTGTCACTTATGTTTATCCACCTAAAAGTTAACTGCAGAATAAGAAGTTATGTACCTACCATAACGTTCCATGCTAGTTGTCTTCTTCTCGCCTTCTTTCTTTCTGGTTGGGTTCAGAGCCGATCCTCGGCTCTGACTCGGCCATCTTCAAAAGCTCAAGAGCTGCCTACTGGCTCGATGCCCCCTATATCCCATGATGCCTGGCGCTAGATACCCAGATCTCGTTTGGTAAGACTAACTGCAGACATAATAAGGAAAAGAATCCTATCCTAGGATGCATAAATCCTACTGGAGAGACTACTAGTCAGAAAAGAATAGCTGGAGAAGACTCAGCCAGTGAAGAATCAAGAGGAACTCTTCTCAGTCCACTAGGATAGGGGGATGGAGGGTGGGACGCAAGAAAGAAGGCGAGAAGAAGACAACTAACATGGAACGTTATGGTAGGTACATAACTTCTTAATGTTAAGTTGTCTATCTCACCTTCATTCTTGCTGGTTGGGACAGCGTCCCTAGCACCTAAAGTCCTGGGTGGCTCATCGGAACAGACTCTTCAGAACAGTGGAACCAAAATCAGCTCTGCTCCTGAAGGCCACATCCAGCTTATAATGTGAAATGAAGGTATGAGGATTGGCCCATGTAGCTGCCACACAAATAGTTTCTATTGGAAATCTTGCCTGAAAAGCCACTGAAGTAGCTAGAGCTCTAGTAGAGTGACCTTTTGGTTTAGCAGGAAGCTCTTTATTCCTTAGTTGATATATCAATGTAATAATAGACGTTAACCACCTAGATAAAGTTACTTTGGACACTGGTAGACCTTGTTTACCCTCAGCATAGGACAGGAACAACTGGTCTGATTTTCTGATTTGCTTAGTTCTATGCAGGTAAAAAAGTAACTGTCTATGAACATCCAACTGATGCAATTTGTTCTTCGCCTTGTTGGAATAATTTGGAAAAAAACACAGGGAGATCAATAGACTGATTCAAATTATTCTCAGAAGAAACCTTTGGAAGGAAGGAAGGATTAGTCCTGAGAGAAACTCTGTCATTGTGGAAAATCTAGATAAGGAGGGTGAACACAAAGAGCCTGAAGTTCAGAAACTCTTCTGGCTGAAGTAACTGCGACCAAAAGAAGGGTTTTCCAAGAAAGAAACTTCAAAGAACAAGAAGCTGCAGGTTCAAAGGGGGGCAATATCAGGGAAGCTAAAATCAAATTTAGATCCCATGGAGGTGGGGGGATCTCTCACTAGGGGCCTGAGTGAAGTAGTCCTTTTGAGAAAAGCTTTACAAAGCTTATGGGACATAATACTAGTATCAGACAGACCTGTATGAAAGTTTGAAATTGCAGCTAACTGAACTCTAATCGTGGCAGAAGAAGATCCAGCATGAAAAAGTTCCGCTAAAAAATCCAAAATATGGTGCACAGGGGCTGAAAAGGGATCTATATTTCTAGCCTCTGCCCAGAAAGAGAAACATTTCCACTTACTAGCATAAGTCTTTCTAGTGGTAGACTTATGCGATGATAAGATGATTTCATGCACCGAATGGGAAATGTCGGAATCCTGGCTAAGGTTGGAAGTGGAGCAACCAAGCAGTGAGCTGGAGAGATTGAAGGGATTGGTGCAGCTTGCCCAATTGATGGATCAGGAGGTCTGGAACTGGGTCCAGGGTCCAGGGATGCTCCAGAAGGTGATGATGCAGGAATGAGAACCAAATTTGTCGAGGCCAGTAAGGGGCAATGAGGATCATCTTGCATCGCAATGTTGTAACTTTCTGTATTAGTTTGGGAATCAGGGGAAATAGAGGGAATGCATAAAGAAGTCCCTGAGGCCAATTGTGAACTACAGCATCTCTGGGTAAGTGTCCGGGAAGAGGGAGGAGAGAGAAGAAATTGTTGCACTTGCTGTTGAAAGGGGTGACAAAAAGGTTGCAGCAAGGCTGACCCCATTTGCGGAAGATTTGGTCCGCCACTGTCTGATTGAGAGACCACTCGTGAGACATGAGAATTGCTCTGCTCAGCCTGTCCACTATAACGTTGGACTTCCCAGGGATGTGCACTGCTATCAGAAACCATTGGGAAGAGATTGCCCACTGCCAGAGTCTGAGTGTTTCTCGACATAGGGGGTAGGACCTGATTCCACCCTGCTTGTTGATGTACCACACTACAGATATATTGTCTGTTTGAATTGCAATGGTCCCGGTGGGAAGAGACTTCTGAAGAGCTTGCAACACCAAAAGCACAGCCCTCATCTCCAAGACATTGATATGCAGATGGTACTCGTGAGGCTGCCAGGTGCCTTGGACTGTTCTGCCCTGAAAATGCCACCGCCCCACCCGATCAAGGAGGCACCCATGGTCATCGTAGCCACTGGAGGTGGAAGAGCAAATGGTCTGCCCTGGGGTACTGATGGGGAAACCATCCATCAAGCAAGTTGTTTTTTGCATGTCTATGTGATCATTATCTTGTGAGACATTGGAAGTTGCTGGAAAGACCATTGGGTGAACAGCATCCACTGAAGAATCCTCATATGAAAACAGGCAAGGGGAACTAGTATGATAGCCGCTGCCATGAGACCCAAGGTTTTTAGGACGAATCTGGCCTGAATTTTTTTGCATCCTAATAAGACCTGCACATGTCGGCGAATGTCTAACACTCTGTCTAATGGCAGTCTCGCTGACATGTCCTTTGTATTTAAGTTTGCGCCTATAAAGGTAACAGATTGACAAGGTGACAATGCAGACTTTTCAAAATTTATTGTGATACCTAGTTTGGAGCAAGTTTGGATGGTGTAGTCTCTGGCTCACAGCAGGTGATGTCTGGTGGTAGCAGTAAGGAGCTAGTCATCTAGATATGGAAACACCTGGAATCCTTACCATCTCAGGTGAGCGGTAACCACCGCCAAACATTTGAACACCCTGGGGGCTGTGGTGAGACCAAAGGGCAGAGCTCTGAACTGATAATGACTGGCTCCCAGCCGGAAGTGGAGGAATCTTCTGGAGCATCTGTCCATTTTTATATGGTAGTATGCATCCTGAAGATCTATGGAGCACATCTAATTGTCCTGACCCAGAAAGGGTAAAATGGACTGTAGCGTGACCATCCGGAACTTCGTTCTTTGAACAGGCCTGTTTAGTCTGCTGATATCCAGAATGGGTCTCCAGTCCCCTGTCTTTTTTGGTACCAAAAAGAACCTTGAGTAAATTCCGGATCCTTGCTGGTCTGCTGGGACTGGCTGGATGGCTCTTTTTCTTAGCAGTTTTGATATTTCTTGAACTGCTTGATCCCTTAGATTGGGTGGAACATCTGGAAGGGATTTGTTGGGAATGTAGGGGGTGCAAAAGAAAGGGATTTTGTAGCCTTCAGATATGATAGACAGTACCCATTTGTCTTGTGTTATACTTTGCCAGGCTTTTGGGTACAGCGATAATCTTCCCTGACTGCCTCCGAAGGTGGACAGCCAGGTAGCACCTCAGGGATGCTGGAAGGGCTTGTCAGAGAAAGATTCTCTGTTGCCCTGATTTTGTAGACTCCCTCTGCCCCGAGGGTGGCATCTATTGTTATTCCCTCCTCTGCCCCTGGAGGGAAACTCTCCACATGTGTCAGGCACGGCTCCCTGGGGTTTCCGGAACCACCTCTTCCCACTCTTCTGACCCTTGGGATACAGTCTAGAAGGAGTGGAAAAATGGACTCCCACAGCAGAGAGAGTCTTGCCTTCCTGCTCACACCTGGTAAGGGTATCCTTCACCTGTTGTCCAAAAGAGCAGAACCATCAAAGGGGGTGTTGGTGAAAGACACCCCGAAGGGTTCCGCAAAGTTACATAACTGCATCCAAGCATGCCTCCTCAAGGTCATACCTGTGCCTGTGGCCCTACTTGCACCATCGGCTGCATAAGAGGTGAGCTACATGGAGGAGTTTGCTACCGAATTAAGAGTTGCCAGCTGGGAGGCAACCTTAGCCTGGGCCCCCGCAGCTGATGGATCTTGAAGGGTATCTCCTAGCTCTTTAAGGAGATCCCTTTGAAGGTGGGCAAAGTGGCACAAGTAGTTCAGCGACCTCATGGAGAAAGTCGCTGAGGAAAACATCTGCTTCCCATATCTGTCCATCGTCCTAGATTCCTTATTAGGGGGATGTACAGACAAAGAAGTTTCAGCCAACTCCTTTTTTGTGGCCGCTGCTACCACCATGGCATCAACGGGAACACCCTTTGTCAAAAATTGCTTGTCCTGTGGTGCAGTAATAAAATAATTTTGTGGGTCTTCGGGAGGTTGGTTCCACTGTGTCTGGGGCTGACCACACCTTCCGAGCCACCACCGACATCAGTGGATCGAAAGGAGGAGACACCCAAGAGGTGGAGGGTCGGGAAACAAATGCGTCCAGGAATACTGACTCATCCTCGGAAGGGTTAAAGGTAGCCCAGTTCCCCCTCTGCCTAAGTATCTCAAGGATGTCTGAGAAAGAGACGTCCTCAGAGGGGGATCTCGGGGACCCTTCTGAATCCTCTAAGTCGGTATCTGAAGTGACAGACTCAGGGGAGTCAACATGCTTCGTCTTGCATTTCCTTTTTCGAGGGGGCTCCTCTGAATGATGAGGGGAGGCCTCGGAAGAGGAAGATACACCCAATGGGGTGCCCTGGAGAGCTTGTTCCCCATGCTTGGGGTCTGGAGGAGGGGCAGAGGCAGACGCAGGCACCCCTGGGGGGGGAGGAGCCGATGAGGCTGATCATGGGGCTGACTCAGAGGTCAGCACACTTCTCATGACCTCGAAGGTGCCCCTTCCCGATAGCGGGGAAGGCTCTGGCTCTGAAGAGACCGGAATCCTTCCTGGCACCGAGAGAGATGGCTCCAAAGCCGATGTAGGAGCCGAACTCACCTGCGCCAAAGCTCCGAGAGGGAGAACAGGGTCAGACAAGGGTCTGATGCCACTCGCCCCCTCGCAGCCGACGAGGGAGTCCCGGCACCCAGATCCCTCCAAGGAGGCGATCGGAGCCGACAATGGAACTGAAAGGGTAGATATCAGCGCTGACGGTTCTATGATTAGAGCCCCAACAAGCTCCGGCTCCGAACTCAAGGGGTGAGTCGAAGGAGGAACTACTGCAGAGATGGGTGGAGCCAAACCCTGATGAGGGGGGCTGGAGAACATTTTAGCCAGGGCCTGCAATTTTAGAAGCCTGCTCACCACTCTCTCCACATCTTGGTCAGATAGTCTAGAAGACCGAGAAGAGTGGGATCGGTGACTTCACTCCGACTGTAACAGAGGCGACCCCGAAGCCGAGTGTACCGACTCTAGGGATGGAGATCTGGAGCGTTTTCAGCTCCCTGAAGGTTCCGACACCAGAGTCAGGGCCGACTGGGAGACAGGTACTTCAGCTCCAGCCGGAACCAAAGTTGAAGCAGACGCCACACCCGACGATGGCTCTGAACTGGCAGCTGGCGGCTTCGTTGGCTTAGAGGGTTTCACTGGCTGGTCCTTAGCCGGTGACCCTTCAGGTTTGAGCAAAGCCCTAAGGATTAGCTTATTCCTACGCTCCTGCAGGACTCTTGGACTAAAGGCATGGCACACTGAACAAGAGTCCTGCAGGTGTAGGGTGCCCAAACAGTAGACACAAGAAGTGTGACCATCTGTCATTGATATCTTCTGACAACATGAGTCCCACTTCTTGAATCCAGATACTTTCGTATCTTTGGACATTCCTGTAAAAGGAAATAAAAGAAAGGACAACAGAAGGGAAGTAGGTAACCAGTAAAACACACAGCACTCAACAAAGTTACCACACCCTAACAGCACACACACACACTATGTATCTAAGGAATAGTAAATAAACCTACCGACGTATAACAATTTCTAATAAAACTACTATAAAAATATAGAAGAACAAGGATTAGCCTCTAACTAAAAACAGCTGCCTTGAAGAAAACAAAAGGGGGAGGGGGAGGGGAAAACTCTCTAACAAAAAACGAGTTTCCGAGGGAAAGGAGACTAAATACAAAAAGTTAACTGACTACTAGAACTACTATTCTAAAGACTAACTACAGTACAAAATTTTATAAAAGCTAACAATAAAATAGAAAAATATGACCTGAGCCAGCAAAAGCAACCTCGCAGCAGAAGAGGCAAACGAGATCTGGGTATTTAGTGCCAGGCATCATGGGATATAGGGGGCCTTGAGCCAGTAGGCAGCTCTCAAGCTTTTGAAGATGGCCAAGTCAGAGCCGAAGATTGGCTCTGAACCCAACCAGCAAGAATGAAGGAGAGATAGACAACTTAACATTATAACTTCTGAAACCAGTGAACATGCCCTCTTGTAAAGAAGGCATGTAAGAAACACATGATGGAATTTGGCCCATCATTTGTAGATGAGGCTAATTTGATTATTAAACAATCCTTTTGTCATAAGACTGGATGATTGGATGATACATGCGTAGAACCAATGAAGGTATGTTTAATTATTGTGGTATTGTGGCTAACTTGCTTTTCCAATATTTAGAGGGCTGTGATGGTACCTCTGGATTGACAAACTGTGATAGTGGCATTAATTTCTAAAAAGATGGTGAGGGGGATATTTCTACTCTAAGAGTGATTGTACTTATTAGCTTTTCTGGGGAAGCACTTGTCATGGGGCAAAGTGACTTTGTCTAACATCCGAGACTCTGATTTAGGAAGACTTGTGCAAGTTCAATCCTAGCTGTCAGAAATTATATAAAATCTTTATTTCTGAACAGATATTGGAGGATCATAGGAGCTTACCGACACTATCTCTATGTGTTTTGTGAGCTTTGTGACGGTATATACAATTATTACCCTGGAATGTCTTGAGGGAAGTACTTTAGTTGATGGGGTTCCATGCCTTCTGGTATATAACACTCTACCCTGTATTTGGGGGGGGGATAAGAATTTTGTTCACATCCTTGGAATTAAATTTATTATGTTCAAAGTGGGTATGTAACAGCAGTAAAGGCGTGCCTGGTCTCCTCGCCTGTTTGTGATTCCCCATGGACTGAATAGGCATAGTAAAGTTCTGGAGATAATTAAATTTGGGGATACAAGAATTGCATTTTTTATTGATTGTAGATAATAATGTTTTCCTAGCCCCCAGCTGACTAGGATCTCCAGTGTGCACTGGTGCAATTCACTGTTGGATGTGTAGTGGCTAGGATGAAGATTACCTCCAAATCGGAAGCAATTATTCACTCATGGAAAACCATGGACTGCTATCCGAATATTGGGGTCCAGCTAGTATGTTAGGTGGGGTTGTTTAAATATCTTTGGGTTTTTGTTCACATGTGAGGGTACAGGAGATCAGGAGCTTGACCAGCAGGCTAGAGATGCAGCAGTTGTCCTATACATGTTACAAGCTATACTGCACTAGGGGGTGGGGTGGGGGATGATACCAGAGTTTTAGAAGGAAGCTTTCAATTTACAGGTCAGACTGTTCCACAACCTCCTTTTGGTCTTGAGCTTTAGGCAGTGATTGAAAAGATAAGGTGACATCAAAGAGATGTTCAGCTCCCTCTGTATGACAGAGTGAGAATTTCAGCAATCCGTGAAAACATTGGGGTGCATACAATTCTCCTTCATGTTAAGAAGAGTCAGGGTGGTTTGAACACTTTGTGAAGATTTTCTCATGCTGACCCAGGAGATGCTGCTGGAGGGATCATCTATATGTAAACTTGCCTGTGAATGCCTGGGGATCCCATAAAATGAGCTAATGACTGTTGCAGGGATAGAAAAGTCTTGTATCTCTTCTTGTTACAGGTGTGGCTTTCACCAACACAAGGAATTAACAAAATGATGATGATGAAAATAAAGTTACAATTTTACTCTGCTATAATATTTGGAAGTTTTGACTGTAATTTCAATTTTGTAAATGTCTTAAAAATATCTTGAGGGAATAAGGCGTGTTTATTTTATTTTAAGAAGTTGTACTTTTGTCAGAGGCATTAAAGGTGTGCATTGAGTACGCATCTATGATATGCAAAATATTAAAATCTTTGCTGTTCTAAATTCCATTTCATTGGATCAAAAGATTTTATATAATTATATAATACATGGCAAACTTTGTCATCTTTCCACACCTCTCTAGACTTTGAAAATCATTGATGGATTTATTAAAGAGCTACTGACTCCTACATTAATGCACGCACATATGTCTTTATTCATTTGTTAAAGAGATAGGTGGACTGGAACCAAAACATTTTAGTCTAGATCCAAACCTAGCAATAAGGTAATGTAATGTTTTGGTATAACTAAAGGAGCAATGTAACAGAGTTCATGCATAATATGCAAGAGGATTGTTACATTAAATAAATGGATTTATGGATAATACACTAATGCAGTGTATGTTGAATTTGTTTAAGTTATGGTTATACAGACACATACCAAGACATGCAAATATGAATAATATGTATATTTGTGTGTGTAAATGCATATATATTTATGGATGCGTAAGCTTCCCCTGAAACAGAAACTAATCGATGCTACGATGATCAACTTCTACCCACTGAAAAAAATATTGATCCTCAAATAATCAAAAAGAAACCACACAGACATATTGTGCTTTGCATGAGGGCAATTCTCATATAACCCCTGTACCTCCTGCTAATTATATATAAATATATGTATATATATCAATTATGAGACTTCACTACAGTGAAGAAATGGCATATTCCCCCATCCTCACTGTAGCTCAATCTCACACTAACAAGGCTGGTACACTTTGATCAGCTGATATTTGATCAGCTGTACCAGGTCTGGCAGCATTCAATGGGCAAAAGTGCTGCTCAGTAATATATATATATATATATATATATATATATATATATATATATATATATATATATATATATATATATATACGGAGATTCACTTTATAATCTCGAAATACTGAAATATCGAATTTCAGTATCTCAAGACTATAAAGCAGAAAAATCAAAAACCCAGAACTTTAAAACCGTGAACTTTCAAACTATGAATGTAACACAAACAAAACACTACACCACACAAACACAAACACACCTATCTGACGACACTACAAAAAAACCAAACCAATACAGAAGAACACAACAAAAACTAACCACACACAAAAACAATCTACTTACTTTGTTTGTGTAACTTGAGCACTAATCCAGGCATTCTCTAAAGTATTTAATTGTATTTATTACTGCTTGGTAGTAATTTGATTAAAGTGTAGCTATCATTCTAAGTCTTTTGGATTAAGCACTTGGGCTTCAGACCAGTTGTTTTACATTAGGAAGGTTTGTGGCATGCACTGTGGTGGCAGGACAGGTAGCTTTCATCCTTCTAAGTTGGGAACTGCTGATTGAGAGCCCAGTGTCTGTTATTCTTAAAGTGTATTAGTTCTGGTTTAAGCACTTGGGCTTCAGGCCTGTTATTTTACATTAAGAAGGTTCGTGGTCTGCACTCTTGTGGGAGAAGAAGCTGGACTCTGCCCTTCTGAGCTGGGAATTTCTGGTTAAAGGTTTATAGTGCCTGAATATTTGAACTGTATCTTATTGAAATTGGTACACCTTGTTTGCTGTAGCATAGACTAGATCCAGGCCTGCTGAATCTAGCTTTGTTTATATGCTTGTTGTTTGTTTGCTTGTTATTTCCCTGGAATGCTAATTCCACCTAATACGCGGCTTCTCAGTGCTTCTGTGGATCACTAGTAATATCTGCATTGCTTACTGTACTTATTTCCTTGTTTCACTTGAAAGAAAGTTGCTGTTTGTCGTTTTTGCATTTAAGTTACCTGTAACACATTGCACTTAAGTTACCTGGCACTTGCTCACTAAAGCAATTATATGTCAGCACTAAAAATTAAAAGCACTACACCCTCACTCTCCAATGGCCCTTGTTTTCAATTATTAAGGAATTCCCAATATTATTCTAGCATGTCCAAAGGTCAGTTGTCAATCTCCTCTCTGGTCCAGCTGGTGAATCTGGGAATCTTGAGGCAATGTTACAACTGCCTCATGTACACAGACAACACTCTCCTCCTCCCAACAAATTCCAACACATGTGAGAGATGCAACCATATAGCCAAACTGGAGGCTAAGCTCTCTCAACTCAGTAATGGCATAACCAGTCAGGAGGAGAAGGAAACCACACTCATTACAATTCCAGTCTCACATAGACCTACCACGACAGCAAACCAAACACATAATCACACAAAAACATACTCGGAGGCTCTAAATAAAGATCTGCCTAAGCAGCAGAGACCTCCAAAGCAGACACCCAAGCAACCGCTACCCCAAAACAAAACACGTGCAACACATATCTCACAAAGCCAGTGTGCCAAACAGTCACAGCCCTTAAGACTAAACAACACACCTGATACAGTTGTAATAGGTGACTCTATCGTCAGGCACACTGACGTCCCGCTCACCAGGCTGAACAAGGAGAGGGTCACGGTGAGCAGCCTGTCGGGCGCTAGGATCCGCCACATAACACAAGCACTCAGGTCACTCCAAGGCAAGTACAAATATGACTCAGTCATTGTCCATGCTGGTGTGAATGACCTGAGACGTACCTCCCTGGACTACATGAAAAGAGACATAAAGGAGCTCTCTGAGCATGTAGCCCAGGCCAGTATGACCCTGACCTTGAGTAGCATCTTAGCCTCACCAAGAATGATGCCACAATATGAAGACAAGATGATCAATTTCAACAACTGGCTTAAGTACTGGTGTCATTCAAAGGGGATCCAATGCCTGTCAGCTTGGGATGATATGCTCGACAAGCCACGATGCTTTGCTAGGGACGGCTTGCACCTGTCACCCCTGGGCTTTCGGATATTGGCAAAGGCTCTTGCTACCCCTATAGTGCCTTTTTTAGGCAAGGCTCAAAAGACAAACCCACCTCCATAGGTATCACAAAGGATAAGAAACTAAGAGTAATGTTACTCAATGCCAAAAGTCTAAACCTCAAGATGCACGCACTCAAAACTATCCTTAGCGTGGAGAACATCGATATCTGTGCAGTAACAGAAACCTGATTCAGGGCTCCCGGGAGCACCCCAGCACTATCAGGTTATACCTCATACCATGCTTTTCGGCCCCAAAACTTGGACCAAACCACAAAAGGAGGGGGGAGTATCGATATTCATCAAAGATACCCACACCTCCAGGTTGGTGGCAAAGCACGAAGCATCAGAGATTATCCATGTGCAATTAACAGTGGGTAAAACTGCCTTCCAGTTTATAGCCTGCTACAGACCACCCTCCCAAACCCAGGAACCCCACTCGGCCTTCCTGAGAACACTGGAAAATATGAAGCACCCTCCCAAACCCAGGAACCCCACTTGGCCTTCCTGAGAACACTGGAAAATATGAAGGTCTCTCCAAACACCATTATATTAGGCGACTTCAACTACCCAAACATAGACCGGGAGCATTACTCTAGCTCCAACACCCTAGCCCAAAGGTTCCTAGAATTTATAAACTCAAATGCTATGGAACAACTTGTTACCACTCCCACAAGAGGGGAAAACATACTGGACCTGATCATCACCAACATGGGGACTCTATGCTCCAGACCAGAAGTGTATCCCTCACTGGTAAGATCAGACCATAAACTAATCTCACTGGATATTTACATCCCGACCCCACCTCCTGCCCAAAAAAACCACAGTGAAAAACTTCTCTAAAGCAAATTTCACACTCCTCAAAACCGAGGTGGAATCCTTCAAAGCCCCCGGGCCTGTGGAAAATACAGCCCAGACCGCAGAATCCTTTATAAACGCATTCTATGAACACCTTCAGGAATGCATGGATCATGCGATCCCAAAAAAAAACCAAGACCCAATCCTCCAAAGGCAGACGTCCTGTCTGGTGGACCCCAGCCATAAACAAACTATACAATAGAAGGAGGAAGCTACTAAATGATAGAGCAAAATCCAAAAAAGGAAGGCATCACTGATCAGTATTAGCAAAAAACTACGGGCACTCATAAAATTGTCTAAGGCCAGCTTTGAGAGAAAAATTGCACAGGACACTAAGGATAATCACAAGGCTTTCTTTAGTTATGTTAGGAACCTGGGTGGTAATTCCCAGATATGCTCAGAATTAGTCCAAAATGACAAAAAATACACTGAACCCACAGACATTGCCAACATCCTAGCTGACAGGTTCAGCGCAAACTTCTCCCCCCCTCCCCACCAAAAGGGCAAATATCTATCCCAGCAGAGTGCTGTCCCCTGACATCTCAGATGCTCAGGTAAGAGCCGCCCTCTCCAAAGCAAAAAACACAGCATCAATGGGACCAGATGGTGTCCCGGGCTGCGTCCTACATGAACTCCAAGAAGAGCTAAACCCAAACATATAACTACTGTTCAATCTCAGCCTTACTACAGGATATGTGCCCAAAGAGTGGCGTACAGCAACAGTCGTCCCTCTCCATAAACGTGGTGCCTCAACAGATCCTGGAAACTATCACCCCATAAGCCTGACTAGCTTAGTCTGCAAAGCTATGGAAAGGATCATCATGGACTTCATAAATAAAGATATTGGGGACCTACAGACACTGGATCCTACCCAGTTTGGCTTTGTTAAGGGCAGATCCTGCCTTTTAAACCTGGTTGATTTATTTGAAACAGTCACCAAGGCGATTGACAAGGGGAAGGTGGTCCACACAGCCTACCTGGACCTCGCTAAAGCCTTCGATACAATACCCCACTCGGGCATTATAGATAAGCTCACCAGCTTAAATATAACTCCCTATGTCACTAGATGGATTGCAAACTGGCTCAAGGACAGAACCCACATGGTTAGAATTGCTGGAGCCATGTCAGACTCCAAACTAGTTACAAGTGGTGTCCCACAAGGCTCAGTCCTGGGACCTCTCTTGTTCGGTATATATTTCTCGGAGGTACAGGCCAACACGGAAGGACTGTGGCTGACCAAGTTCGCAGATGACTGCAAACTGGGCACCATAATCAACTCTCCAGCCGACACAAGCATCCTCCAAAAGGGCCTCATAGAAACAGACAACTGGTGCCAGAGCCATGGCCTCAAGCTAAATGCCAAAAAGTGTATTGTCATCCCCTTTGGCAAAAACAAAGTGCCCACAAATTACCACATAGATGGTAATCCATTAAGTACAGAAGAAGTAATTAGGGACCTGGGGAACCAAGTTGATAGCAATCTCACATTTGACAACCACGTGGCCAAAGTGGTTATAAAAACATTTTAGATAGCCCACCTAATCATGAAGGGATTCACATCTAGATCAGGGGAGGTCATCGAGCCTCTTTACTCATCCCTCATCAGGCCCATAATTGAGTACAATGCCCCTTTTGGGATGTACCTTACCAGACACCTGCAGCAACTGGAAAGACCCCAAAAGTACCTCAACAAGAGGATCAAAGGGCTCAAACAGATGCCATATGCTGCCCGGTTAAAGAAACTGCAGCTCTACTCAGTGGCATACCGCCTGTTCAGAGACGATCTGTGCCTGACGTATAAAGCCATGTCCAACCCGGAATTAATGAACATGCTGCACCTCAGAAAATCAAAATCCCATCAAGCTACACGCTCGAGAGACTTGAACCTCCGCACTAAAATAAATAGGACATGCTGGAGGGACAGATTCATAACCCAGAGGCTCCCTTCACTCTGGAATAAAATCCCAGTCCAGGTTAGGCAGAGTCCCTCATTGACTCTCTTCAAGAGGAATCTTGATGAGTGGATGGGAGATCATAGGTTTACCCCGGGTATCACTTCTGTGTCACTGTTAGACAGAGGCACAGTATACTAACCTCGAAAAAGGGCATAGCAAAATAAATTTAAAATGGGTGGCGAAAGCCAAACACATTCTGGCTAGGCTTATAAATGCCCTAGGGCAGATAGCCTAGTATGAACCTATGAACCTATATATACTAACTCCGAGGTTGCACTAAACACACAAACACATAAAACTCACCACTACATACACTCACACACCTAAAATCCCTACCCAATACTCTTACAAAAACACCACTTTCCTCAAACCCCAGCTAAATCCACAAACCATACTTCACATCATGTACATGAACACTTAATGACAAATGCAACATTTCCACATTCGCTATTATGCAGTTTCACATAACTGCACTTTCGACTTTATAGTCTCGAAATACTGAAATTCAGCATTTCAGTATTTTGAGATTATAAAGTGTAACTATATATATATATATATATATATATATATATATATATATATATATATATATATATATATACAAACATTGACAATAAGAAAGACAAGAAAGACAAGAAAAGCTTTGGTATATATATATCTATCTATATATATATATATCTATCTATATATATATATATATATATATATATATATATATATATATATATATATATATATATATACATATATATATACATTTTTTTTTTTTTTTGTCAAAAGGATTATCAGCTGCTAAGTTATAGCAGACCTTGCGGCTTCTGAATGAAGATCGTGGTACAGTGGGGATCGAGAAATTTTCCCTTTTCCCCACTGTAATGCGATCTCGGAGTTGGTATATATAATTTGCAGGGGGTGTGGGGGCAACACGGGGGCACAGGGGAGCACTTTAAAAATGTAAAATTCTGCCGTTAGATTTTGTATTTTTGCTGTATACATGACGTCACTGAATATATCAAAGGCGTAGCTGCAATGTTTAATATGTGACAGTGGAAGGTTTACAGTAATAGGTGTGTGTCCCTTTAAAATTTAGTGTTTTGAACAGGAAGTTATGTGGTTTAAAGTGAGGGATTTTTTGGTTGTAATACTTTATAACAGAAGTGAGGTTCATAGGTTCATAGGTTTAGGTTTATACTAGGCTATCTGCCCTAAGGCATTTATAAGCCTAGCCCAAATTTTTGTGGCTTACGCCACCCCTTATATGAAAAAATACTGTGCCCATTAGTTTGTTGTGCCTCAGTCCAGCAGTGACACAGAGATGATTCCCGGGGTAAACCTACTATCTCCCATCCACAGGTCAAGATTTCTCTTGAACAGAGCCAGCGAGCTGCTCTGCCTCACATGGACCAGGATTTTATTCCACAGCATAGGGAGTCTCTGAGTAATAAATCTATCCCTCCAGCACATCCTATTTATGTCCGTGCTAAGGTTTAAGTCGCTTGCTCTAGTGGTTTTGGTGGATTTGGATTTTTTGAGGTGGAGCATGTCCATTAATTCCGGGTTGGACATGGCCTTGTATGTCAGGCACATGTCACCTCTGAGCAGATGGTATGTGACTGAATAGAGCTGGAGTTTCTTCAATCTGGCAGCATATGACAGATTTTGGAGTCCCTTTATCCTTTTGGTGAGGAACTTTTGGGGTCTCTCCAATTGCTGCAGATGTCGGGTGAGATACATCCCGAAAGGGGCATTGTACTCGATCATTGGTCTGATAAGTGAAGAGTACAGGGGAACAATGACCTCACTAGATCTGAATGTGAATCCCTTCGTGATCAGGTGGGCAATGTAGAAGGTCTTTCTAACCACTTTAGCAACGTGAGTGTCAAAAGAAAGGCTACTGTCAACCTGGGTCCCCAGGTCCCTGATAACCTCTTCTGTGCTTAGTGGATTGCCACCTATATGGTAGCTTGGGGTTACCTTGTTTTTCCTGAAGGGTATGACTATACATTTTTTGGCGTTTAACTTCAGGCCATGGCTCTGGCACCAGCTATCTGTTTCCGTGAGTCCCTTCTGAAGGATATCCGTGTCCGATGCACTTTCCACTATGGCGCCCAGTTTGCGGTCGTCTGCAAACTTTGTCAGCCAAAGTCCTCCCATGTTGGCCTGTACTTCTGAGAAGTAGATGCCGAACAATAGGGGGCCAAGAACCGAGCCCTGTGGGACACCACTTGTGACTGGCTTGGAGTCTGACATAGCGCCAGCAACTCTAACCCTGTGGGTTCTGTCCTTAAGCCAGTTTGCAACTCATCTTGTGACATATGGGTTTACATTTAAGCTGGTAAGTTTTTTTACAATACCCGAGTGGGGTATTGTGTCGAAAGCCTTTGCAAGGTCAAGGTAGGCTGTATGGACTGCCTTTCCCTCATCAATGGCCTTGGTGACTGTTTCGAAGAAGTCGACCAAGTTCAAAAGGCATGATCTTCCCTTGACGAAGCCAAACTGGGTCGGGTCCAATGTCTGCAAGTCCCCTATATCTTTGTTTATGAGCTCCATTATGATCCTCTCCATAGCTTTGCAGACTAGACTTGTTAAGCTTATGGGGCAGTAATTACCAGGGTCCGTAGAGGCACTGCCTTTGTGGAGAGGTGTTGTTCTGTTTGTTTTTACAGAAGTGTGTAGGGTATCGGGAGTAATATTTTTTGCTTTTCGTGATTTTGGGTTTCAGTATTGTCAATGTTTGTGATGGTGTTGTTTTGGTTAATTTGTCTTGGTGATTTAAAAGTCAGTAATGTGAAATTCCATTAATATGTAGTAGACCCACAGATAGATGCAGCTATAACATGTAATATATATATATATATATATATATATATATATATATATATATATATATATATATATATATATATGGGTTTACAATCAAAATGTTGAGGTGGCTTACCTCGACAGTTAGAAGGATGAACATGGAGTGACAGAGAGGCAAAACTGAGAACACAGTTCCTGTCGACTTTGAAACATCAGTACGGAGACTGTGTTTGCAGTTTGGAGCGTCGGTGTTATGAAGTGCATCTCACTACAGTGAGGATCAGGAAAATTACACTTTTCCTCACTGTACTGTGATCTTGGAGTTAGAATATATATATATATATATATATATATATATATATATATATATAAGTAGCGGGAAGTTTGGGGAGTGTAGGGTGGCTTACCTCCCTGCAAAACTGTAGGGCATTTTCCACCTCGTAGCAGATACTTTTTTCTGGATGGTGAGCAGTCGAATGTCGATTCTTTCCTTCGAAGGAATCAACATTCTAAACAATTAGGGTGATGCTTTTTCATTGTTCTGGGTTTGGGGATATGAATAGTTGAGGTAAGTCACTGACATTTTGACAGTAAATTTTATGTATATACATATATATATATATATATATATATATATATATATATATATATATATATATATATATATATATACATACATACATACATTTATGTGCGTGTTTGTGTGTGTGTTTGATCTGGTAGATTTTGTTGGTGGTTCAATGGTCGAAATATATTATAGCTGAACTTCATCAGTTCAACTGTAATATAATTTCAGAAGTTATCATCTTTCTCTATGGTTGTATGACCAAAGAGTTAGTATGTTTAATTTCAAGGGATGCACCTCAAGGCTGGTCAAACAGGACAATGCACTTGAGCTTCTTCATGTTCAAGTCTCCTTAGGCAAAATCCAATACCATTTCCTTGCAAACTATAGGTCCCCCCTCTATCATCTAGAAAACCCACACAATATATTTAAACTTGTTAGAAACACTGACCATCTAACCCAATACCATACTCATGGGTGACTTTAATTACCCCTCTGTTAAATGGAAATCCTATAAGACACCAAACATACAGGCGCAGAGATTCCTGGATTTTGTAAGCACAAACTCTCTGGACCAGATTGTCAATACACCAACCAGGAGTGCAACCATACTGGATCTGGTCCTCACTAATATGGGACAGTGCTGCACACTCCCTACTGTAATGTCTTTTCTGGTAAGGTCAGACCACAAAATGGTCTCCTTTGAAGTAAAAACAAAACCTGGAACCTAGAACCCCAGCTAACCCTGGAATAATCAGGAACTACTCTAAGGCTAGCTTCCTGCTATTAAGTGATAACCTATCAAAATTTCAATCCCCCATAAACCCTGAGAACACTCCTGCATATGCAGAACTGTTCACAGAAACCTTATACAAGCATGTGCGTCTTTATTAGAACACCAAACTTTCAAAATTTTGAGTGTTCTAATATCGACCCGTTTTCAGCGAACGCTGAAAATACCAAATAAACAGAAAACCTAATTTTTTCCTAGGGAAAGAATTTGGTTGTCCATTTCTGTTGCTTCGGTATTTTTAGCGCTGTGGTGGAAAGTTACGGGTCGGGTTCAGGTAAGTGTGCGATTGTGTGGATGTGAGTGTTAGGGTGGGGTAGGTGAGTTAGGATTAGGGCGCGGGTCAGGTAAGCATGCGATTGTGTGGACGTGAGGGTTAGGGCAGGGTAGGTGAGTTAGAGTTAGGGTGAGGGCGAGGTGACTGTGCGATAGTGAAGAACCTTAGGGTTAGGGTTTGGGTTAAGGTAAGTGGATAGTTAGTGGTGTATGTATAGTTTAGTGTAGGGTTAGGTGTAAGATTTTAGGTGTATGTGTGTGGATTGCTGCTTGTTTGGTGTGCTTGTGTTGTGTATATGTGTTTTGGAACAGCAAATTTTTTCCCTAATAAAAAATTCACTATTCTGTATGTTCGATGTTTTAAATTTTTGATTAATAGGGTTGGTGTTCTAATATAGACCCCAAGCATGTTAATAGCTGCATAGAGGCAGCTGTACCCACCAAGAAGAAGTACAGAACTAACTCAAAAATCAATCCACCTTGGTGGAATCACAAAATCAATAGGCTGTATATTTCCTGTGATTTTGAACTCTGATGCCACTGTAAATATATATTTAGTATTGTCTTGTTCATTTATTATTTATTATTAAATATATTAAACCTTTCATTGTGGCTGATCTTTGTAGAGTTATTTAAGTTCTGAGAGTACTTGCATATTTATTTGGTGACACTGTGTAGGCCACTCCTACTAGCCTTGCTCTTGGTCAAACTACTATTTGTATTAATAGTAACATTGCACAGTAAGATTGGATGCCCTTTGTTAAGGGCCTTAAAGTAGCTGATAAGGAGCTGGGTGGTGGCAGTGATAACTACCTTATAGTCTGGGAAAAAGGGGGTATAGGTAGTAAACCTGTCCCAGCCTTTCCCAGGTGTGCGTGTGTATATAAATTAAACCTCAAAGAGTGTGTGTGTAAGCTATTTGGGCAGGGACACGAAGCACTGGTTGGACAGAGAGGGTTCTGAAGGTCTTAGCTTGGCCACTCAGTTGAGATTTCAACTCTATAGCTGTGCCAATGGGGAATCTTATTGGAGATCTGGAGAAAGAGGGAGAAGCCTGCTCCAGACTGACTGTTGTCTCTATGTCCTCTTAAGGGAAATTGATGCAGAGATCTGCATCTGGTAATACCGTGTGTGTGTGTGTGTGTGTGTGTGTGTGTGTGTGTGTGTGTGTGTGTGTGTGTGTGTGTGTGTGTGATCCTTTCAGTATATGTCCCTCACTGGTCCCAGTGGTGAGGACTGAGGCTCCTTGATCACTGTACAGTGTTGAGGCATCACATCCTCAACCTTTTCTAAGGAAATATCATCAAATATAACTCCTCTGCTATCACTAGGGAACAGGTCTGTAACGCTCTGTCTAAGGCCAAGAACACTGCATCTATGGGCTCAGACAATATCCCAGAATGTCTTCTAAATAGCATGAAACATGACCTATCAGGCCCTCTGGAATTGCTATTTAACTGTAGTCACCAAACAGGTTTCATGCCTCATGAATAAGAACAGCAACAGTCATCCCTCTGTACAAAGGTAGGCCATCTACGGACCCTGGAAACTACAAACCCATAAGTCTCACTTGTTTCATGTACAAAGCCATGGAAAGAATTATCATGGAAATGATCAGTAATGACATAGTAAATCTCCAGACACTGGACCCAACCAAATTTGATATCGTCAAAGGCAGGTCATGCCTAGTCAGTCTGGAGGATTTCTTTGAGGAGGTCACCAAAGCAATGGATGAGGACAAAATGGTTCATGCTGCCTATCTTGACCTGGCCAAGGCATTTGACACAATATCCCACTCTGGCATTGTTGGCAAACTCAAGAGGTTAGGTACAAATCCTTATGTCACTCAGTGGATAGCCAACTGGCTCACAGACAGGAACCAGGAAGCTAGAACTTGGGAGGCCACCTCTACAAAGAGGCCATTCACAATTGGAGTCCCTCAGGGATTGGTCCTGGGACCGCTCCTTTTTGACATTTACTTTTCTGAAGTCAAGGCCAATTTCAATGGCCTCTGGCTGACTAAATTTGCAGATGATTGCAAGTTAGGAGCTTTCATTGAATCTCATACTGACACAAATGTTCTCCAGGTAGGGCTGACACAGACAAACAACTGGTGTCAGAGCCTTGGACTAAAACTACATGCCAAGAAATGCATAATAGTATCTTTCAGGAAGCCATCCACCCATGATAACTATCGTATTGACAACACACCCCTAAGAGCTGACCCATTAGTCAGGAACATGGGGACACACATAGACAGAAATGTTAATCTAGCCTTTGACCATCATGTGTCTACAGTAGGAAGGAAATCATTCTATGTTGCGCAACTTATTAAAAAGGGTATGTTATCTAGGTCCAAGAAAGTCATTGTTCCACTGTATTTGACTTTCATCAAAGTACAATAACCCCTTTGGTATGTACCTAACCAGGCATATCCATCAACTGGAAAGTCCACAGATGTTCCTTATTAAATGAATGCAGGGCATAAGTAAATTGTCCTGTGCAGGCTGTCTCAAGGTCCTATCCCTGTGTTCTGTCTCCTACAGGTTGTTGAGGGGACTATGCCTGGCATGCAAGGCATTGTCAACTCCCACTCTGATGGACCTTCTGCATATACACAAAACAAACAGCACCAGTATAACCCATTCTAAAGACTTAAACCTTGCCTGTGATATGTATAGGACATGGAGAGACAGGTATGTATCCCAGAGACTACCCCATCTCTGAATCAGGCTCCCATACATGTGAAGCAGAGTTCCTCCATCACCCAATTCAAGTGTAACTTGGACAATTGGATGGAGAACATGAAATTCATCCCTGATTTGGCACCTATGGCTCTAATGGACACAAACAGCCTGTAAATGGTTCATCTCCCAAGCACTTGCTGGTAAATGTTTAATCTCCCAAGCCCCTGCTTACACTTATCAAAGGTACCAGAACTTGTCAGAGATTTGGGATGCATTGCTAGGCTTGAAAAAAACATTGTGGTTGTTAGACTAGTAAACACTTATGAACTTATGTGGGGCAGACACCCCATGATGGGGATGTGTAAAGCTGTTTAAATGAAAGAGATCATCAATGTATCTTCGTGACATATTTTATGTCGATGAAAGATCATCCATGATGTAATTTTATATATATATATATATATATATATATATATATATATATATATATATGGGTCTCCTTCTAATGAAAGTATGATAGTGAGTGCAGGTAGGGGTGCAGGTAGGGAGAGTGTGTGATTTCACTGTGTCATTAGAAGATATATATATATATATATATATATATATATATATATATATATATATATATATGGGTCCCTTTCAAAACATCTAAAACCCATAACATCTAATTTCATAACATTGAGACCAGAACATCTAAAACCCAAAACATCTAAAACCCATAACATTGAAGTTCATAACATCTAACACTACAAATCACTTGAAAATAACATCCCCTCCACATAGAACGACATATAATGACACCAAACTACCAAACACACTTTTTACTACATTTCTGCAGGGGGGGGGCATGATACAGTGGGGTTAGGAAATTAACTTTTTCCCACTGTAGTGTGATCTTGGAGTTGGTATATTTAATTTACAGAGGGGTGTGGGGGACGGAGGGGTTGCCCCCCTGCAGAAACGTAGTAAACAGTGTGTTTGGTAGTTTGGTGTCGTTATATGTGGAGGGGATGTTATTTTCTTGTGATTTGTAGTCTTAAATGTTATGAAATTTGATTTTATGGGTTTTAGATATTTTGGGTTTTAGATGTTCTGGTCTCAGTTTTATAAAATTAGATGCTATGGGTTTTATATGTTTCAAAGTAGACCCATATATATATATATATATATATATATATATATATAAATATATATATATATATATATATATATATATATATATATATATATATATATATATATATTTATATATATATATATATATATATATATATATATATATATATGGTTCCCCTTCACATGACCGAAGTTCTGTAAACTCGAAATTCATAAGCCCAAAACCAGAATCTCGAATTTACAAAACCTCGAAAATGTGAAGGGGAACTAAATCGCACTACAGCAGGGGACAGGGAAATCTTCCAGTTTGCGCTATATGCATAAGCGTAAACCGGAAGATTTCCTGTCCCCACTATAATCTTGATCACGAGCATTTAGATTTAGCTGCAAGGATGCAGGGGGACCTTGCCCCTTGCAAAAAGGTAAGTCAACTCTTTTTTTTTAAGCTCTAAACTTCCCATTCACAATTTCAAGTGAATGGAAGTTCGAGATTCTTGGCTCGAGCTTATGGGTTTCGAGCTTCCATTCATTCGATCTTGTGAAGGGGAACCATATATATATATATATATATATATATATATATATATATATATATATATATATCTATATATATATGGATCTAGGACGTTTGCTCGAGTGAGCAAACATCCGAATCCATAATAACCGAACACATTTTATTGAAAGCGCTTTTATGAAAAAAGCGCTTTCGTTAAAGCATGTTACAAAAAAAGAAGTAAAACACTACATTTATATTTTGGCAGGGGGGCTGTGCCCCCCACACGCCAGCCATCGAGACTGCACTACAGTGTGGAAAAGGGAAATTTCCCTTATCCGCACCGTAGTACAGCCTCGGCAACAGGCATACTTATGCAAAAGTGCTTCTTCGGTGAAAAGCACTTTTCCGTAAGTGTGCCCGGCCATTTGGGTTTCGATCATTTGCTCACTCGAGCAAACGTCCTAGATCCATATATAAATATATATATATATATATATATATATATATATATATATATATATATATATATATATATATATATATATATATATATATATATATATATACATACATATATATATATATATATATATATATACAGGGTCAAACGGTAGCAGCAGTTGTCTTAGTTCACTATAACAATATTGTCAGTTGTGTCTAAAAAACACCATGCGGTAAAAGCTGTTCTGCTGCATTTGTGTATATAAACATATATATATATATATATATATATATATATATATATATATATATATATATATATATATATATATATATATATATATATATATATATATATATATATATATATATATATATATATATATATCTTTATACATTTAATATTCTACATCAAATGGACAAAATGCTGCAGTCTGAAATGTCGACACATTAATGGTGACAACAAACTATCAACAGCGTACTGCTCACCCCCAATGTGGTGGGCTTTGCCCCCAACACCCCTTTATGATTATACATACTCTGAAATTTCACAATCCCTGAGAAAAGAGCAAATTCTCCTACCCAGTGATTTGTTGACCTCACACACCTGTTGACCATCTGTTTGTGTTGGCCACAAAAGTTGCCCACAACAATCTCTACAGTGGAAATGTTGCTGCCTACATAGAGTAGTTTCCAAAGGAAGCCTCACAAATGTATGAAATATCATAATATACAAGTAATATCTTCCAAGGAAGGCTTCAACTTTAACAAACACATGACAGAAGCAATACAGTTGTGTAGAAACAGATCCAAGACCAAAAATGTAATACAGCACAACATATGTGACATAAAAATAGGGAAAATAAATTAATACACACAAGTATCATGCAGCTATACTATCTGCCCATGTAACAATAGTACCATATATTAGAGAATTTCAAAATACTACAGACATTTATGACATTCTGACTGCCACATTTTGCTGGTCAGCACCATATATCACTAACAGACTTTATTAGCATGCAATATTTCAGAATTTTGGGGATTGATAGCACACAGCATCAACATCTGCCAATCCTTGTTGAATAAAAACTATGTGCCTAACTCTGCACGTCTTACAGAAGAAGCCATGTTAGAGTAGCAGGATAATGTCTACCATGACCCAGGCCACCTGATTTTAGTTAGTGTCCTAAGCACATAGAAGAACTGTGAGGCAATGCAGGAGTGAAGAGGTAATGCCTGTTCAGCCCTCTTCAGAGGAAACATGGGGATGTGATGATGGTGTGAGTCGGGCCATTCCTGAAGCCTGAATGAATCCCAGAGCCATGAACAATGGCCAGAGTAAATGAACATGCAGGCTGTCGAGGGGAATAGCAACTTGCTTAACAGCTCATAATGTTCTTTTGAATGATACCAGCATACAAGGTGTGAGGTCTACAATACTAAACACAAATCATTCCTCTTTGAGCAGCATTGCTGTCTGTCAATCTCTCGCTCTCTTTTCTGATGCACCCTGTCTCACCAGTCCATACCAGCTAGTGAACCTATCCTGGGGGATTAAATACTTTAGTGAGCATTTATAACTGTGGCATCATGGAGAGGAGGGAGTTGGAAAAGCCATACTTCTACAGGCATCATCACATCCCACAGAACAAGCACAGATTTACATGTCCTGCAGATAAACATGTATAATGCAGGATGTATATTACCACAGTGAGAGATAAGCAGAATTGTCTAAGCCTTTCAAATATGTCTTGAATATCATACACAGCTAGGAAATAGTATGGTGTGGTCATACCTCATTATACATAAAGTTAATAGCTGCTAAGTGGTAGTCTGAGCAGTATGTCTACACAGTACTGAACAGTGTAATGCAGTGTGTGACAGAGAGTTATTATTGGTTCATGCATGGTGGTCTGAAGAGTATGACCACATGTCTACACAGTACTGAACAGTGTAATGCAGTGTGTAACAGAGAGTTATTACTGGTTCATGCATATTAATAATACAATTACTATGCACACAAGTTAATTGTAATGATTTGGTGATATATAATTCCTAAGCAGTACTTGTAGGCCGAATAAGTTGTATTTCATACTATTACAAAGGCTTTGTCATGCTGGTAAATTTACAAGGAACTGAACAGTTGTGATTACCCTATTACCAAACTAGCTATGAGTACTTGTTGCATACTTGTAGGAAAAGTTACATGATTACATAATGGGCGAAATGTGATTTTTTTTGTGTATCCCAGTCATGGAATACATAGGTAAAATGAAATATTTTCAACATGAATTACGTTTACAAACAATTTAGCAACCACACCTGCAGTGAATATTGTGGATATGTAAAATATAGGTTGTAAGGTCTTTCACCTTTGTAAATGTACTGCTTTGTTGTTTATTTGCAAGATTCTGTAGTGAATTGAATAATGCATAATGGACTTGATGCATTCTTATGGGTAATATAGAATGTGCCATAGCAATATGTTGTTGATACATTTATTGTGTTGCTGTTTGATGTATGCAGTTGCCTCTCTTGTATCTTCCTGTTTGTATGTTCAGCTGTTATGTCCTTCTGACTTTCCTGGATGTTGTAATGTGGTTTACAAGAAGCAATACTGTAATAAGATGTGCTGATGACATCTGAACAAACATCAGGTGAGTACGTAAAGGGTACAGCCTAACAGTGAGACTATGAGATAATAACTGATTTTTGATTGGTACATAGCTTAAGAATGTCACCATCGTTAATTTGCATGTTACTCAGGAATATTTGTCAGCTTTATTAACATCACGTATTATATAGTGACACAAGTACATATTCAATTATAAAAGAGAAAACAAACCATTGCAAAGACATTTTCATGCATAATTGCAGAGTTTATTTCTTAATAATTATTTAGTTTAATTTTAAATAGATCATTCATGCACTGTCTTTCCTGAAATATCACTCCTCCTGCTGAACATTATTCTGCATGGATTGCTCCATTATAGTCCATTTATTTCTACGTAGTTTGCTCCTTTTCTTTTCTAAGACCCACATTCAATTATTTTATCTGTTTTACAGCATTAAATAATTCTGTTACAGTTAAAGTTTTTGATTTCTATTATTTTAGTAATTACTTTTTTGGCAGCCAACAGCATTAAACTTAATAGGGACTTTTGTCACATAGCTATAAAAGTCTTGTAATATCAGTTATCTAAGCATTATGTATGCCCAGTTTAGGAATGCACAACCTGTGAAGCCATTTTGGTTTGGTACTGTATATTTAATGTTAGCATCTTGTAAGTGTTTTCTTGTTGGTTAGTTCATAGTATCTGCATTTAATTTTGGAAAGTAGAAAAAGATAGCAGACATTCTCTGTGTGTTCTTTTTCCATATGAGACATTTGCACATCTTGTCAGAATAATATATAACTGCATCTACTATTCATAAAACACATGACTATTGAGACTTCTGAATGGCAAGCATAATACATGGAGACATAAATTTACAGTAAAATATGTGAGTTTTAATTGACCTTTAATAATATGTTATTATATGTGATATCCATTTCAAGTATGGTGATAACTGTGAAGAAAATGAAAACACTGTCATCTGTGTTAGCATGTCTGGCATGAGATGCATGCATATTCTGGATTAACTTGTATGCCAGCATCTCTAATTGTGAAAATGTAAATAAGTTTTTAAAATGTTTGAGTATTTCTCTGTTTAAACAGAAAGAACCTGTCAGTGTTTTGATACATTTCTAATTGCACATGTCTGTGAAGGACACTTTAAAGTACTGTGGAGAATCAGATGAACAGTAGGTGATGTCATTAGAATGTTCCTGGTTGCTAGGTAATTATTTAAACAGCTGATTGACAGGAAAAAGTACTTTTTTAAACAGCTGACTGTTATTTTTAAAATAAGACAGCTGAGACTGTTAACCTGGGATATAAAAGAGACTGCTGAAATCAGTTGAAGTGCAGTTATTGAAGTTTGTGAAGTGCTGAGCAGTTTGTGAAGAGCAACAGTCAATTACAATGCTGTGCAGTGATCTCCAAAGAAAAGAGAACTCACCTAAAACTGTAAACTTGCCTTGGCATTGCTGTTATGTGTTAGATTATATCAGGGACAGTATTCTTTAGTTAGATTAGGAAAGCTTAATTACTAAGATAGGAGTTTTTCTAGAATAATGGACTCCTATCCTACACTTTAATTTTACATTTCTGGTGATTGAATTCTGATGTTTATTAAAAGTTATTGATTTATATTCTTGTAATCATTTTACTTATTTTTTTATTTTATTTTTCTTTATTTTATTTATTTAACATTTGTTAACCGGAAAAGTCCAACTTGGAATGTAGCCAATTTTCAGCAGAGGCCATGGGAGAAATGCTACATTATTAAATGTTTTTCACTACTTAACATTGTGGCTGGAAATCAGTGTTTTTCTTTAGAGATTACAGAATGCTTATAACTGTTTGATACTCCCCAGGTCCTCTCGAAGGTCTGGCTGCTCTGGTCTTAGTTATCATTTATTTTGATATTTAATTGTCATAATTGGACACCCCTTTAGAAGGGCATGAATTCACTCTGATTGGTGGTAGCATTACCATAATATTTTGGGGAGGGGGCACAGCTGAACATCTGTGTCAGGCTTTCCCAGAAGTGTTTGGATGTGTGAGATTTAAATTTTCTTTGGGTGTGAGTATATCAGAGGTCTTAAACTGGGACACATTGCTCTGAAGTGTATAATAAGAAAATACATTTGGGGTAGACAGAGGTATATAGTCCAGTCTTAGGAAAATAGAGCATTCTCTGTTGTGCTCATAGGGGAAAATTGTGAAATATTACTTCTGTTTAAGTGACACTCTCACATTGGGGTCAGTAGGTAGTGAGGATTGAAGCTCGTTAGTTACTGAGGATAGCAAGGGATGTCATTTAATTGTTGGCAGTCTGATGAGATATAGCACGAAGTCACAGTGATATTGCATGCTTATACACTGTGTGCATTATTCACTATACTATATATGCATTATTAAACATAATGACATTGAAGAACACTCTGAACACATATAAGGATGTAATTATGTTAATACATCATATATGAAACATATATTTATGAAGGACTCATGGGTAATATGTAAATTATAATTAATATAGATCACATCTCTACTGCACCTCTGTATCCAGAAACAGGAGTTCCAAATGGATATGTGAATTACACCATCTACACTTTGAGCTGCCTGCCAAAACAACTTGACTTAAAAAGTAGAAGGAGACATGGAAAACACAGAATGAGAACTTCATTTTTTATGATAGTTAGTACATCTGTGATACTGCAGTCATGCAACACCTCTATTAAATGTACAAATAACTTGCCCACCCCAAGAAAAGGAGAAAAAACATGTTACTAACTAGGATGTATAATGGTGTAATATTCATTGCACATATAATTGGTATACTGCCTGGAATACATAGTGCATGTTGAACATACCTTATATTACCTGTATACATCACTGCTGTAAGTACATTATGTAGCACATATTTAATATTATGTAATCATATACACTTTCCTACATATAAGCAAAAATGGTTCTTTGTAGTTGGGTAATACATCAATCATGATTGTGAATTGTATTTTCCAAGTTCCATAGTCCTGCAATTACATTTTACTAGCATGACAAGGCCTATCATAATAGCATATGCTAAGCAGTAACATAACTAGGGCTCTGGAAGTAGAATTTGGGAGGGGGACATGATCTTCCAATCCCGATTGCTCTTTAATGCATACTGTTTTTTAGAAGCCAGTATTGCATTTGCCGTCAAACCTGAGCTCTGGTATGCTCCATGTCTGGTCTTACTGTCTGAAGCACCTGCTTGCTACATTATAGCAAGCAGTTTACCACAGTTAAAATGTAAAATATAAATAAACAAACAAACAAATAAATAAATAAATACAAATTTTAAAAAGCAGAACTTGAGCACTGTAGTGCTTTGTGCAGGTATAAACTGTAACAGCTGATTGATACATTTTGTTGTAAACAGTCTGCCACAGTTAAAAAAAAATGTGAGTAAAAAGGGTTTGGTGCAAGGTGCAGAGATGGGATTTGATTGGTTCCTGGATTTCAAGAGCCCCAAGTATCTCATCAAGAACATGTTTTTCTCTTTGCTTTGGGGCAGTAGGGAAGGGGTGTGTATCTGGCTACCCTGCCAGTACAAGGAAGGACCTTTTTTGCTCTTTTTTTGAAGAAATGAGGCAGGAAGGAGGGCAAGTGTATATGGTGACTGGTTGATATGTCAACAGAAGAAGGATCATCCATATTTTTTATACAAAAATGTTAGGCCAGAGGGTCAGGGCAGGGCTCAGAGATGGGACCTGATTGACTCCAGCATTTTAGTACCTGATTGTAGACCTTTTATGGGGAGTGGTTCCTGGATAGGGTACTGTCTGTCTGCAGGAAGCCTCATTTCAGCAGTTTTGTAGAAGTGCTTTTTTGCTGTTTACTTGAAGAGCTGAAGGGTGGGGAAATATTTCATCAGAGTGGCACAGAATGCTATCTGAGCAGCTACTCCTCTGATGCTAAAGGATAATATAACTTCTGGTATCATTCAGGAGTGGTATTATGGTTAGTAAAGTTATACTATGGGACTCCTTAAAATGCATATTAAAGATATAAAGATACAGAACCAGAAGATGGACTAGTAATAAAATGAAAGAGTGGGGTAAAGAGTTGTTAGATATACAAGATGAAATACACAAAGTGAGGTGTGAACAACAAACAAAGCAATTAGATAATACTAAGAACATTAAAAACAATGACAAAATATCAGACAGTTTTAATCCATAACGTAGAAACAGCTTTAGAAAAAATAAAATTGCACCATTATGTGATGATTTCAAAAAAGCTGCATACATTAGCTAACAGAAGTAAGATGTCAAGCAAAAGGCACAAATTAATAACATCCAAAATCCTTACACTAATAAGCTTACTTCAGACATAGAGGAAATGCTTAATATATTTTTAAATTAGTTGAGGATCTTAATAAAGGTGAAAATAATAATCTCGATGATTACAAAATTGGCAATTATTTAAAGAAAAATGCTGCTAATAAACTTAGTGATCAGCAAATATCTCTGTTAAATAAGCCTATTACCCTGATAGAAGTTAAAGAAGCTTTAAAAAATGAGAAAATTATAAACCTCAAGGGTTAGATGGTTTAAGTATGGAATTATATAGTCTGCTTCTGTTAAACATTTTAGAATTACTGAGGGGTGTTTTCAGGATAATTTAGAAAGACACAATAATGGAACTTTCCTGTAATCTCACCTAGACATAAACAAGGAAAGGATAATAAGTTAGGCTTCTCATAGAGACCAATTTCATTATTAAATGTAGCCTATAAAATATTTACTTCCATCTGTGCTATAAGAGTAAGAGATACAGTAGATAAATTACTTAATAAAGATCAAACAGGATGTATAGTGAAGTGACACTCCCACTGTTGCTCATCTGGTCAGGATGAAACAGATGAACATCATGAGTACTTGTTCAAACAGCTTTGTTATATACAAAATCATCATAAATGAGGCTAAGTAACGTTAACTTATAAACAGACTAGCTATCATGCACATAGATGTTGGCACTCTGGCTGCACCTTCAAAATGGCACTGAAGCTAACACATACCTGGTATTTATATGCACACACAGATCTTGGAAATGTTTCTTAAAGGTACAACACACTTGTTATTCTACATCCTCCCTGTTTGAGAAATGAGTCAGGCATTGCTGATGATATTAATAAATTTGCAATTTACACAGAATAATTTGCATCATGCAAGTATACAAAACTAGAGGTCTATATACAACTATGTCCACGTTGCTGCATATTTTACATTGGGCTTTGAAATGTGACCATATCATGTGACATAAAATTTGGGATCTGGTTTAGTAACTGGGATTGTCTCTGCTGTCTGTTCAATCTTAAGAATATTGGGACTATCTGCCAGAACAGTATCAGGAGTCAAGACATGTTCTGGAACAGAAATATTATCTGGATTGCTCTGAGAGTCAGAGTCTTTAGCACAGGAACAATGCTGCAATATTTGTTTTGCTACAGGAAGAAGATATCTGCAATTTCTCCTGTACTCCACACCCTTGGATTTTAAAAAATAGGATCTTGGCTCTGCACATATACTCATTACTTGACCAATCCAGTTGAAACCTTTCACCATTTGTATCTTCACTGTCTGTCCTTCTTTCAATGGACAAAGAAATCTGCTTGATTTGATTTGTCATAGCTGGACTTTTGGAAAGAACACCTTATGGATAGCTGGGCTCTGATTGCTTTGTTGTTTTTAGCTTTAGGCCTCAGTAAACTTGAACTGATAGGCAATATTGTCCTGGTTTTCCTAGAAAGAAGTGTCTGAACAGGTGAGCCAAGTATATCATCACAGGGTATGTTTCTGAGACTGAGTAAATAAAAAAAAATTGGTATTATCACATTTTGACTTCTCAAGTATTTGCTTTGTATTCTGTACTGCACGTTCAGCTAGTCCATTTGATTGCGGATACCCTGGACTACTAGTAACATGTATGAAGTTCCACTCTCTTCCAAATTTCTGAAACAATTGACTGGTAAATTGGGTACCATTGTCAGAGATCAATTTCTGTGGACTGCCACGGACTAAGAAATGGCATTTCAACTTAGTAATGACAGTAGTGGAAGTTAGATTAGGCAGTAGATCGATCTCAAACCAATTTGAATAAGAGTCTACCAATACTAAGTAATGTTGATTGTTCCACTCGAATATGCCAATGGCTACTATTGACCAAGGTAGTTCAAGGACTTGACTTAGCTAAGTGGTTCTTTTTGCAAATGTGGTTTAGTACTATTATATATTCAATAGGAAGAAAGTACTTTATCAATGTCTTTTGCTAGAGTAGCCCAAAATATTAGTCCTCTCATCCTTCTTTTGGTAGATTTGGAACCCGGGTGACCACAATGCAAAAACTGGGTATATTCTTGTTGTAAGGAAGCGGGAACAACAATTTTAGGACCTTTGAAAATAATGCCATCTTCCATCAACTCATCTCTGTAAAGAAGGCAAGGTTGCACTTCAGGTGGTACTTCAGGTGGTACACTAGACTGCTTTGATGGCCATCCAACTTTGATGTAGTGACTGAGCTTTTGCAAAACTGTATCAGTCTTTGTATGATCTCATAGCTCATCAAGTCTTGTAGAAAAAGTATGCACTTCCATGACATCAAAGTCAAAATTCTCTGTGTCAAGCTGTTCTGTTGTATTTCTGTGTGATCTGAATAAGGTATCAGCCAGATGAAGTGACTTGCCTTTTGTATAGACCATTTTGAAGTTGTACTTTTGCAATTTAAGCATCATTCTTTGCAATCTCGCTGGAGCTGAATACATAGGCTTCTTTAAAATAGTTTTAATCTGGATATCTTGACCATAGATATAGTCATGAAACTTGGAACATGCAAATACTATTGCCAAAAATTCCTTCAATTTGAGCATACTGCATCTCAGTATGGGTAAGTGTTCTAGATGTTTAGGCTACTGGCCTGCCCTCTTGAAGACTAACTGCACCTTAACCAAATTTTGAAGCATCGCAGGAAAGAGTTACTGGTTTGTTGACATCATAGTATCTTAATGTTGGTGAGGTAGCAATTTTCTGCTTAAGATCTTCAAAAGTTTTCTGGTGCTGTTCTAGCTATAACCATGTAACATTTTTATGTGTGAGCTCTCTCAAAGGTACTGTCAATTCACGGAAGTCTGGAATAAACTTGCTTAAATAGTTGACCATATCAAGAAAACATTGTAGAGCTTGCACATTACCTGGCACTGCCTTTCTGGAATGGCTGCTTGCTTGGATGGGTCTGGTATCAAGCCAACACTTGATAAGCAAATAGCTTACATATGTAACTGCTGGTAGTCTGAATTTGCACTTCAGAGGATTGAGGTTTAAGTTCACTTCATGTCCTCTGCCTAGAACTCTCTTAAGGTTTCTGTCATGCTCTGCCTCATCATTGCCTCCAACCAATAAATCATCTACTATTGTGGCACAAGGATGACCTGAAAAAAATTCCTCCACTGCACGCTGAAAGACTTCAGGTGCAGAATTTATTCCAAATGGCATCCTGAGAATCTATATCTTCCAGCAGAGAAATTAAATAACAATCTGACCACCAAGGCTAATGGCATAAATTCCAAAATCAAACATGCAAGCAACCGTATATTAAAACAAAGATTTAATACAACAGGATTAACACTTTCACAAAAATGGGCTTCATCAGATCCTACAAAGACTGACTGATAGGCATCTAACATTTAAAATAAGAAAAAAATAATCAAAATACAATGTCAGTTAATGATGTAAAGAATGAGCCTTCAGGACTGGCTTTATGCATATAGTAAAATTTAGCCCAGGTGGTCTATATACCTGCAAGACTGCTATCCATTTAATTTCCATTAACTCAGTTTTGTTGACGACATCTCCACCTCTTAAACTATCCCTTATGACCTCTATAACAATAAACTTAAAAGTATGCCCATTGTGGTTGTTAATGTGCTTATAAAAAGCATTAAGACAATTCTTCCTCCTAATGTCCCCTATGTGTTTTAATACTCTTTCTTTAAGTTTTTTGTTAGTCTTACCTACGTAGAATGACTCACATCCAATGCATTTATCCAAGTACATTAAATTAGCAGATTTACAGTCAGCATGAAATTTGAAGGTATAACATCTGTTTGTGGTCAAGTGAACAAAAACATTATCACAAGACATAAGGCTACAGGCTTTACAGGATCTACAGGGAAACATACCCAACCTAGCTATTCCACAATTTTCCTTCCTGAAAGATCTATAACAAAGTTGTCTTTTGAGTGACAAATTTTTCCTAAAAATAATGCTAGGTGAATCACCAACTGTATCTTGAATCCTGTCAACTGAGCATAGAATTGACCAATTCTACTTTATAACATCACATACTGATTGTATTTTACCACCATATTTCAATGAAAAGCCACATCTAGATTTATTGGAGGTATGATACTGAGTAATAGAATCATGTCTTTGCAAGTAAGGTTTACCTATGCTATTCCTCAAGTTACGTACTTCTTTTAGCTTATCATTAACATCAGTTGATCTATACTCCCTATCCATAAACTCATCAGTTAAAGTACTGGTTGCTTGTATATAGTCACTATCTCCAGTATGAAGTCGAGAAACACATAAAAACTGTCCCTTCATAACATTCTTAAAAATCCTGGTAGGGTACATACTATGTCTGGAGAGAAGACTATTCTTTCTGCACTCTTTTCTAAACATTAATGAGTTTATATGACCATGCCCCCTAAGCACTGGAATAGTATCTAAAAAATCAATACGTTCAGTAGAGAAATTCATAGTAAACTTAAAACAAGAACTACTACTTTCCAAGTAACTAACAACCATAATTAGCTTAGATATTGAGATAACTTTTGATTCTGTAGATTGGATCTACCTGATGCATTTTCAGAACAGCTTATTGGAATATTAAAAGAAACTGTACATAGACTCCAAAGCATATGTTAAAATTTGATCGTACATTTCTGTAGGATTCACTTTAAACAAAGGCACAAAGCAAGGCTGTCAAGTTGTCCCCTCTATTATTTGCATTTGTTATTGAACCCTTAGCTAATAGTATAATAAGTATGAAAAACTTGATGGATTCTTAATTAACAGAGATTGTCAATCTAAAATATAACTTTTTCCAGATGATATTTTTATAGGAGATTTAAATTATTCAGTCATAGAAACAGATGAGGAAATGATTATATTACCCAAGACTCAACTGACACTAGTCAATGGAAAACCATCCATGAGCAGATTATACTAAATTCTTAACAGTTTATTAAATATGATAAATTAGAAATATATGATAATCCTTTCATCTAGTTAAAACTTACTGTAGTATGAAATTCATTTCAATCTTTAGACTCTGCATATATGAAATCAATTCTTAAAACAGCTAAGAAATATGTTTGTAAATGTCTATTAATATCAGAATGGAAATTTTTGTGCTTTCCCATTGTGGACACCTCTAGATTTAAGGACACTCAAAACAATGTTAAAATGAATAAAAAGGAATGGATTAGTATTATGGTCTTATTGCTTTGAAAAAAGAAAAAGACCCTAGAATATTTAATGAAGGAATATAAGTTGGATGAATCTACTACCCAGTTAATATTATCCATCAGTAAGAAATTAAATGAATTTCTGGATAATATGAGTGAAGAAGAACAGAATACCATTCCCCCATTATATGAATATATGAATGCTATTACTGAAGGTAGAATGACCTTTAAAATAAATTTGTCCAAGTTACTTAGGTTAATTACAAATAATAATAATAATAATAATAATAATAATAATAATAATAATAATAATAATAATAATAATAACAATTATTATTATTATTATTATTTTTGTTGGTGGTGTTTTTATTATCATCATTATTATTATTATGCAAAATTCTGGAACCTTTTAAATAGTCATCGACTGAGTGGCTCAAAAATGGTAATAATAAAACTTGTTGCTTAAACCACTTAGTCAAATTTCTTCAAGTTTATATGGAAAGCTTTTGTGTGGAAATATATACACTGAATGTTTGTTACTCCCTATAAAATCTGTAAATTTAATAAAATGATTTCTTCAGTTTGTTAGAGATGTAGTAAAGATGTAAAAGCTGACTGGGTACACGTTTATGGATTATGAAAACTTTAAATGTATATTGGGAAGAGATAAGTATGTTTCTAAGGGTTATGGTCTGATAATTGTTGTTTAACTAGATTAGAAGTGGTATTTTTGCAGTTTCACAATCCATCACAGTACTAGCATTATGCAAAACTACTAATTTGCTATTGCATATTGCTTTACATGCTATACAGTTCAATACTGTACACACATATGTTCATACAGCTCAGACTATTTCATGCTAACAGATAATAGCATTATGTGTATCCAGGCATGACTATGCTCCACAGTACTCTATGATATTCTAGGCATGTTTACAAAGTCCAGGTTTCTGCAATTACACTCACATCATATATATATATATATATATATATATATATATATATATATATATATATATATATATCCCTCTGCATGACTTTTTTTTTACAGATCTATGAAAGTTACATGAGTTGGGATGAATTTTATTAGCACAAGTCTCCTCTAAACTCTCCACTAATTGATATCAAGTTACTCAGTATAACATAGGTGATTAAACCCATTAATGTTGAGGTAATCAGCTAGAAACAAGAAAATAGTGAGCCCAGAAACCATTACTAATGATGAAATAGGATGGCGTGAAACAGTTTGGGGATTCATACCCCTATGCTCTGGCATCAATCAGAAGGCAACTATGAGCTGTTAGGCATTGCCTCTCTTCAGGTGTTTCCACACTCCCTTTCCAAAAGAGACAGTACCCCCTCATGGCCTGCTCATTCACCCATTCCAGCTGTCATTCACAGTTCAGCCCTTGACTGCCCTTGACTAAGGTTCATAGGTTCATGGTTTGGTACTAGGCTATCGGCCCTATGGCCTATAGAAGCCTAGCCAAACAATTCCCCAGATATTTCTTCCCACAATATTTACTTCCCTGGACCCCTGTCTAGCAGGACAACTGACATGATCCCTGGGGTGAATTTCCTATCTCCCATCAAATCGTCAAGGTTCCTTTTGAAGAGGGCCAAGGAGGCACTCTACTTGACATGTATGGGCAGTCTATTCCTGAGTCTGGGGAGTCTCTGAGTCAGGAACCTATCCCTCCAGCATGTTTTGTTCATTGTGAAGACAAGGTTTAGATCCCTGGAGCGTGTGGCTCTGAGGGATTGGGATTTCTTTAAGTGGAGCATGTCCAACAGCTCAGGGTTTGACATGGCCTTGTATGTTAAGCAGAGATCACCTCTGAGTAGATGATATGCCACAGAGTATAGCTGGAGTGTTTTTAGATGGTCAGCAAAGGGCATTTGCTTTAGGCCTGCGATACTTTTAGTGAAGTATTTCTGCAGCCTTTCCAGTTGTTGCAGATGTCTTGAGAGGTACATACCAAACAGGGTATTGTATTCTATAATGGGTCTAATGAGGGATGAGTACAGTGGGGCAATCACCTCCTTTTTTCTGGATGAAAAGCCCTCAGTGATACGGTGTGCCACATAGAAGGATTTCCTGACTGTTGTGGCAATGTGGTTATCGAAGGTGAGACCACTGTCCACCTGTGTCCCTAAGTCTCTTATCACACTTTCAGTGTTTAGTGTACTGCCACCTATGTGGTAATTCATGGGTACATGTTTTTTCCCAAAGGGGATAACTATACATTTCTTGGCATTGAGCTTGAGCCCATGGCTCTGGCACCAAGCATCTGTTTCTGTAAGGCCCTTTTGTAGAGTATCCACATCCTTTGGTGACTCAATAATGGCTCCCAGTTTGCAGTCATCCAGGGCCAGAAGGACCACCTGCATTTCTCCAGCATGTTGAAATCCCTCCCATCAAACAGAAGTGATGAGGCATGGCCTCATTATTCATTTCCTCACCAGCTCCTACAGATATCTGGACCGCATAAATTAACCCATGTGTGGGACATTCTTAGAGCTCCATCCTTCTTCAACAATGTAGCTGCCATGCTCTGCAAGATTTGTATACTTTGAATCAAACTATTGAATCAGCAAGGATTTGTAAATATTAGCTGTACATTTTGCAGATAATAAGATTGTGAAATATTTTATGCTAATGAGGCCCATTAATGATGCATGGCATTGGAGAGCTAAATAGGGTGTTAATATGTTATACAAGCCAATGATATTCTATGACACTTGTATGTAGTTTCCTAATACCATTTACATATTGTCTGCTGGGCTGTATCACTTTTTAGGTCTGTGTTGTACATGACTGTTGTGCTCCTGCCATCTGTTGATGTTGAAGAACACGTTTGCATGGAAGACACAAACTGTGTATTGTGATACTGCCAACATTTCTCTCTTTCTTCCTTTCTTTCTTTTTCTTTCTTTCTTTCTCTCTCTTTCTTCTTTTCTTCCTTCATCCCTTCCTTTCTTTCTTCCTTTCTTCCTTTCTCTTTCTTTTTTCTTTCTTTCTTCCTTCCTTTCTTTCTTTCTTCTTTCTCCCTTTCTTTCTTTCTTTCGTTCTTTCTTCCTTTCTTTTTCTTTCTTTCTTTCTTCCTTTCTTCCTTCCTTTTTTCTTTCTTTCTTCCTTTCTTCCTTTCTTTCTTCCTTCCTTCCTTTCATCCTTTCTTCCTTCCTTTCTTTCTTTCTTCCTTCCTTCCTTTCTTTCTTTCTTTCTTTCTTTCTTTCCTTCCTTCCTTTTTCTTTCTTTCTTTTTTCTTTCTTTCTTCCTTCCTTCCTTTCTTTTTCTTTCTTTCTTTCTTCCATCCTTTCTTCCTTCCTTTTTTCTTTCTTTCTTCCTTTCTTCCTTCCTTCCTTTCCTCCTTTCTTCCTTCCTTTCTTTCTTTCTTCCTTTCTTTCTTTCTTTCCTTCCTTCCTTTTTCTTTCTTTCTTTTTTCTTCTTCCTTCCTTTCTTTTTCTTTCTTTCTTCCATCCTTTCTTCCTTCCTTTTTTTCTTTCTTCCTTCCTTTCTTTCTTTTTTCTTTCTTCCTTTCTTTCCTTTGAATCTGTTTAATGTAGATGGGTACTGATGCATGTTTCCTCATATGTGCATTGTCCATAGCTATGTTGTAGTCTCAGCACAGAAAGTTGTTTGCCATCTGCAACTGTCTGTGATAGTACGCCACACACCAATTCCATGTCGAAGTGGCTGCACGTCTATGTGGATGTGTAGAAAAAGGAATCTCTGTGATATTCACATAGAGTATGTCTTCTCATGGGTCTACTTTGTTTTGTTGAATCTCATTTCACTGCATTTCATTTCACCCAAACCACATCGCCACATATAGGGGCACATCCCCCACATTAAGGGGTGTGGGGGCATAGCCCTCCACTTATTTTGAGTACATATTGTCTTCTGGAGAGATTTAGCCATTGGTGTTGTAACTATGCATGTCTATTGTTTAAAATGTATTGTTTTGAAGGTTTTGGTAAAATACAATATAAAACAAACAAGCTAGGAGGCCCCCCACACCCCCCTAACTATATATACTAACTCCAGGATCACACTACAGTGGGAATAAGCACATATACCTTTTACTTGCCTTACAGTACTCTACACAGTGCCATATATACTAAGTTCAGTTCTGTGAAATGAGATTCAGTGAAATGAGTTTTCAGTAATTTGAGTTTTCAGCAATGTGGTCAGGAAGAAATGAAATTCAGTGAAATGAGATTCAATGAAACAAAGTAGACCCCTTCTCATGCACATAAACGCACACATATAGATATAGATATAGATATAGCTATAGATATAGATATAGATAGTGTGTGTGTACATGTATCTGCATATGTGCATATAACCATAATGCATGCCAAGCTAACAGTACAGTAGTTTAGAGTACTGGATAAAAATCTGTCTTGTCCACGTTATAATTCATCAGCATGTAACACATAAGCACTGCTTGTTACTTTGCCCCCTTAACTGCTCTACAAGCTATGAAATACACTTGGGCAAAAGATTTTTTCAAATTTCCCCTTGTGTATGTGCACTTATAAACATAATGTAAGAAAAGCTAACATGCACTATATTGTTGATTGGATAAAAACTGCCTTTTCAATATTACTATTCCTTTACATATAACATATGAGTGCTGTTTAACGTATTCCACTTTAATTGCTCTGAAAACTTTAAAGTAGTTTGGCATACAATTTTTAATAATACCACCTTTTATCCCCTCTCTCCTAGACGTGAGCATCATTGCTCTGTTCTGAGAAAGGATAAATGGCTACTTGTATAACAGAAAGTGCAACTACTTGTTGGGACCTTACTGGTCAAACTCTTAAATGTTTTCTCCTTCACATAGGTTGATTTCCAGTTAGAGAAAAATATATAATCTTAGATCTGTATCAGGTTAAGCTCCTTCACTCTCGTATCAAGAAATAAATGTAATGCTCATACCTCCTCTATTGTACGTGTACAAATTTGGCAATCTATTTCACTTAACATACGAGATACTACTTCCATTCTTGATTTCAGGAAAAATTATACAGACCATGTCTTCCAAGAGGCTGAATGTCCTTGCTTCCTGAAATTACTTTTTTTGTCTTTATTTTATTATATTCGGGGTAATGTATAATCGCATTTTTAAATGTTTATTCTTATTTTCTTTTCTTGCAATTCTACTTTTCCTTCTCTCCATCTTTCTTAATGTTTCTTTTCTTCTTTTCGCTCTTCTCTTTCCCCGTCTTTGTTATATATGTTTCTCATTTTCATCTTTCACTCTATTCCTTTCCTTCCCTTTTTACCCGATTTGCTTTTCAATTTATATTTGATCTTTGGGCTTATTCTGATTATGTTAATGTTATTACCTTGTTATGGCTGAGCGGGTTTTACTATCAAATGACTGAATCCCAAAAAGACTTAAAATTCAAAATATTGAATACATTTTTAATGCAAGGGGCAAGCCCCTCTGCTCCCCTCATGTTGGGGGCTGCCCTCCCACACCCTCTACTAAATATATATATACCAACTCCAAGATCACACAACAGTGGAGAAGGGGCAAATTCCATCACTCAATATTTTGAATGTCCAGTCTTTTTGGGATTCAGTCTTTTAATTTTCATTCACTTGATTGTAAACCGGTTGAGCAATGTCATTGTCTTTATATTATGCATGCATGTTATTATGCAATTTATTTATTGTTATTCTACATTTTTACTTTTTACTTCTCCTGGCTAAGACTAACATTTATCTTTGTGCCCTATTGCTCTACTTTGCTTTACAAATCTAAACAAATAAATAATAAATAAATCGGAATAGAAATACATCCAGTACAAAGTGCAGAATATATCATCTTAAGTAACAATACAAAAAAGAGTGCACACATTAGATATGTGATGGAGAATACAGGAGAGTCAGGATTTAATTGCAAATTTTCATAGATAAGCTAGGAGACAGAAACTATTATTATATGATTAGGTAGGAAAGGACAAAACATTATAGCTTGCTTTTCATGTACATTGTTAGTAATTATTGTACATTAAATGTTATGTTTTTGGTTTTAATGAGTTTTGAGTTTACTTCTCTTATAAGCTTTCTCTTTAACTCACCATCTCCTACAATGATGTGAAGGCAGTTGGCACAAGAAAGACTGCATTTCAGTGCGAGATTAATACAGGTGCAGAAAGTCCCTAATATAAATACTTTGCTCTATTGCATATGCTCTCACTACAAAACATGAAAGAGCAATGAATTTCCAATGCTAATAGCTGAAGTCTAGTCACTAAACTGTACTTTGAAGATGTTTACTCAGAATGCTAACAGAAACCTATACATAATGATTTTATAAAATGATTGATATTTCTTCAGTACACTATTAACTTTGCATAGTCACTTTGCAGTTGTCTGTATAATACAACCATATGAGCAGTACTTACTGCAGGGGCAGTGTTGTCAGAAGAGTGAATCACTATTTTGATGTCTTTCAGAGTGGACAGGGGGTGTTGCTCTTTGAACTTTGTAATTTCCTCTATCAGAGCTTGGGCTACTACTCGTTCAGGAAATCTGAAGAGCTTCCCTGCGCCGATAACTGGAAAAACAATGGAACTCCTCCTTGATTCATGACATGATGTTAGACATTTCTGAATTCCTTTTTGAAGCGTCTAGGTAAAAGAATGAAAGAAAGATTGAGTTAGTTTAACTGGATTAATGGTCATGCAGATTTCTCAAGGAAGTGAAAAACAAAATCTCTTTAGCATTTTGAATCTTTCACAAATAATATGCACTGCAGTTAAAAAAATGGACACTAAGTAGAGAGAGAGAGAGAGAGAGAAGGAATGGATAATCACTTTACCAAAGGTTGG